>NW_020665013.1:1920114-2009058 GCF_002925995.2 Terrapene triunguis
TCTGGGCACGTGGTGTGCATCCCACAGTGGAATACAGATAGGGACCATACATCTTGAAGAACCTCCAGTTACAGGTAAGTAACTTCCTCTTCAGTACCAGGAAAACTGGTTGAAACTCTAGTAAAGAACAGAATTATCATAAATACTGATGAACGCAATTTGTTGGGGAAGAGTCAACACAGCTTTTTGTAAAGGGAAATCATGTTTCGCTAATCTATTAGAATTATTTTAGAGTGTCAACAAACATGTGGACAAAGGTGATCCAGTCAATATAGTGTACTTGGCCTTTGCTAAGGTCCCATACCAAAGACTCTTAGCAAAGTGAACGGTAATGGGATAAAAGGAAAGGTCCTCTCCTGGATCTGTAGCTGGTTAAAAGACAGGAAACAAACGATAGGAATAAATAGTCAGTTTTCACAATGGAGAAAGATAAACAGTGGGTCCCCCAAAAATCTGTACTGGGACCTGTGCTGCTCAACATATTTATATATGATCTGGAAAAGGGGGTGAATAGTGAGGTGGCAAAATTTGCAGACAGTACAAAGTTACTCAAGATAGTTAAGCCCAAAGCTGACTGCAAAGAGTTACAAAGGGATCTCAGTAAACCAGGTGACTGGGTGACAAAATCAGGGCCGGCTCTAGGTTTTTTGCCACCCCAAGCAAAAAAACTTTTGGCTGCCCCCACCCCAGACCTGGGCTCTCACCCCCTCCCCCCACACCAGTGCCCCTTGTTGCCCCAGCGCTGGGCTCTCCCCCCACTCCACCCCGCCCCAGCCCTGGGCTCCCCCCTACCAGTGCTGACTCCGCCCGCTTCTCCCTCGCCTCCAGCCAGTCCGGCACTGGCATGGTCAGGGTAAGCAGTGGGGCTCCCGGGGCCTCAGCCCAGGATTTCTTCAGCCAGGGCTCCCGCCTCCAGGACCGGCCAGGACCCAGGAGGGCAGAGCCGGGGGACCGCCCCGGCAGGGGGCTGAGGAGCCAGGGCAGGGTAGCCTCAGAGAGAGCGAAGACCCGGAGAGCGGGACGTGGGCCCCATACGGCAGCACCCCGCCCTCTATGGCCCTGCTGCTGCTGCTGCTTCTGGCCACCCTGCCGCAGTCCCTGGGTGGCTCGGGCTGCTTCGCCCAGCCCCGGCTGTGGCGCGGCCACCCTGTGGCACCTGCAGGCAGCTCCGTGTGCTCCGCGGGGCGGCCCCCAGCCCGTGTGTCCCGCGCTCAGAGCCTGCCTGGCTCAGCCACAAGGTGCAGGCGCTGCTCCCCCGCAGCGCGAACCGCAGCGGCCCCAGGGCACCCCCTGCGCACGACGCGCTGCTGCCACCAGGGCCGGCTCTAGGCTTTTGCCCCCCGAAGCAAAAAAAAAAAAAAAAAAGATGGCTGGAATGCCACCCTTGAAAATGTGCCACCCCAAGCACGTGCTTGGTTTGCTGGTGCCTAGAGCCGGCCCTGGACAAAATGATAGATGAAATGCGGTGTTGATCAATAGAAAGTAAAGCATATTGGAAAATATAATCCCAGCTATACATACAAAATGATTGGGTCTAAATTAGCTGCTACCACTTTAGAAAGAGCTCTTAGAATCATCGTGGATAGTTCTCTGAAAACATCCATTCAATGTGCAGCAGTAGGCAAAAAAGTGAACAATGTTAGGGAACATTAGGAAAGGGATAGATAATAAAACAGAAAATATCATAATGCCACTATATAAATCCATGGTAAACCCACACCTTGAACACTGCGTGCAGATCTGTGTGCCCCATCTCAAAAAGAGTATATTAGAATTGGGAGAAGTGCAACAAAATGATTAGGGGGATGGAACAGCTTCCATATGAGCAGAGATTAGAAAGACTGGGATTGTTCAGCTTGGAAAAGAGATGACCAGGGATGGGGGGATATGATAGAGGTCTATAAAGTGACTAAGGAAGTGCTGTTTACCCCTTCATATAACACAAGAACCAGGGATCACCCAATGAAATTAATAGGCAGCAGTTTAAAACAAACAAAAGAAAGCACTTTGTCCCACAATTCACGATCAACTTGTGGAACTCATTTCCATGGGATGTTGTGAAGGCCAAAACTATAACTGGATTAATAGATAAATTCATGGGGATAGGTTCATCAGTGGCTATTAGCGAAGATTCATAGGATTCATAGATTCTAGGCCTGGAAGGGACCTCGAGAGGTCATCGAGTCCAGTCCCCTGCCCTCATGGCAGTACCAAATACTGTCTAGACCATCCCTGATAGACATTTATCTAACCTACTCTTAAATATCTCCAGAGATGGAGATTCCACAACCTCCCTAGGCAATTTATTCCAGTGTTTAACCACCCTGACAGTTAGGAACTCTCCCCTAATGTCCAACCTAAACCTTCCTTGCTGCAGTTTAAGCCCATTGCTTCTTGTTCTATCCTTAGAGGCTAAGGTGAACAAGTTTTCTCCCTCCTCCTTATGACACCCTTTTAGATACCTGAAAACTACTATCATGTCCCCTCTCAGGCTTCTCTTTTTCAAACTAAACAAACCCAATTCTTTCAGCCTTCCTTCATAGATCATGTTCTCAAGACCTTTAATCATTTTTGTTGCTCTTCTCTGGACCCTCTCCAATTTCTCCACATCTTTCTTGAAATGCGGTGCCCAGAACTGGACACAATACTCCAGTTGAGGCCTAACCAGCGCAGAGTAGAGCGGCAGAATGACTTCTCGTGTCTTGCTCACAACACACCTGTTAATACATCCCAGAATCACGTTTGCTTTTTTTGCAACAGCATCACACTGTTGACTCATATTTAGCTTGTGGTCCACTATAACCCCTAGATCCCTTTCTGCCGTACTCCTTCCTAGACAATCTCTTCCCATTCTGTATGTGTGAAACTGATTTTTTCTTCCTAAGTGGAGCACATTGCATTTGTCTTTGTTAAACTTCATCCTGTTTAACTCAGACCATTTCTCCAATTTGTCCAGATCATTTTGAATTATGACCCTGTCCTCCAAAGCAGTTGCAATCCCTCCCAGTTTGGTATCATCCGCAAACTTAATAACCGTACTTTCTATGCCAATATCTAAGTCATTAATGAAGATATTGAACAGAGCTGGTCCCAAAACAGACCCCTGCGGAACCCCACTTGTTATGCCTTTCCAGCAGGATTGGGAACCATTAGTAACAACGCTCTGAGTACGGTTATCCAGCCAGTTATGCACCCACCTTATAGTAGCCCCATCTAAATTGTATTTGCCTAGTTTATCGATAAGAATATCATGTGAGACGGTATCAAATGCCTTACTAAAGTCTAGGTATACCACATCCACAGCTTCTCCCTTATCCACAAGACTCGTTATCCTAGCAAAGAAAGCTATCAGATTGGTTTGACATGATTTGTTCTTTACAAATCCATGCTGGCTGTTTCCTATCACCTTACCACCTTCCAAGTGTTTGCAGATGATTTCCTTAATTACTTGCTCCATTATCTTCCCTGGCACAGAAGTTAAACTAACTGGTCTGTAGTTTCCTGGGTGAACTCACAGGCGATGAAGTTGAAACTCATTCCAAGTTCTTCCCTGCCATGGCACCTTGGGCTAGGCTCATATGCCAGCTGGTCACTGAGGGATATTCAAGCTTTGTTGGTTGGTTTTTACTGGACGCAGATCATGTGATATGATTCCATTCCCTGATTGGATGACCGTAAGGAACACTGGTTTCTGTTGAGGAAACTGTTCACGAATCATATGTCCCACTGCATGGATCCTTGCCCGTTCCTGCCAGGTTGCCAACTTTGTAATAGCTGACAACCAGAATCCCCTGCTCCACCTCTTCCCTCAAGGCTCCACCCCTGCTCTGCCTCTTCCCCTAAGGCCTAGCCCCCTGTTCACTTCTCTCCCCTCTCCCCCGTCACTTGCTGCTCTCCCCACACCCCATTCCTTCCCCCGCCCCCAGCTGGACTCCCTCTGCTCTGGAGCTGCAGCCTGATTGGACACTGCCAAGTCCCCTTTTCGACTGGGCTTTTCAAAAACCAGGCACTTGGCAACCCATCCCTGCTGCGTGGGTCCCCATCCATCCTCATTCTGTGGGTGTTCGCATGTCCCCACTACATGGGTCCTCACCAGTCCCGTGGCCTCCTAGAGCTACTCCAAAAGTACCGTATATACTCGTTCATAAGCCGAATTTTTTTAGTAAAAAAGGGAAGCACTAGAGAAGGGGGTCGGCTTATGAACGGGTACAGAGAGGGAGAGGTGGGACGCAGCCCCTCCCCCCAACAGAGGGAGCAAGGAGAGGCAGCACAGCCAGCAGAGCCAGAAGGGAAGAGGCGGGGCCAGCGTCTCTCCACTTCTGGCCACGCTGCTCTCCCCCCAGCCTCCGAAGCAGCTGCAGCTCCGGGGCTGGCAGGCTGCAGCCGTGCCGCTCGGCCCCGCCCCCCAGAGCAGGCTGTGGCCGCGCCACCCGGCCCGTTGGAACATGCTGCGGCCGCGCCGGTCTGGCCCACCGGAGCAGGCTGCAGCCGTGCTGCCCGGCCTGCCGGAGCAGCTCCAGCCAGGTCAGAGACATCCTCCCCTGGCCCTCCCCAGATAAGGTGGGAAGGGATGGGATGGGGAGAGTGTGGGGGTCCCGGGCTAGAGGTGGGGTCATGTGGGGAGTGGTCACAGGGCTGACTCCAAGCTTCTCACCCCCCAAAAATGCCCCCACCAGTTGCTATCTCAGCCCGTCAGGGTAAGCAGCTGGCACGCGAGGACGCTTTGTTTACTTAGATTTACCGCCGTGCCTGCGGACGCTCAAGGTAAACAAACCATCTCGGCCCACCAGCGGCTTATCCTGATGGCCCGGGAGCCAAAGTTTGCTGACCCCTGAATTATAGGGTCGGCTTATGAACAGGTTATAAAAATTTTCCATTTTTACTTATCCATCTTGGGGGTGGGGTCGGCTTATAAACGAACCGACTTATGATCGAGTATATACGGTAATTTAAAATATGCTCCATCTGTGGCATTCCAGGCAATGGCCTCGCTCTCCGGGGCATTCAGCGGGTAGGGCCATGGGTGTATGCTCTGCTGAAATGAATCCATCCCCACCCCCAGCGAAGGCTGCTGGGGCAGGTTTGCAGCACCCACCTGCCTCTGTCTGCACCCATGGCTGAAGTGAGGGAGTTTGCAGAGCTCACACAAGGTCTCTTCTGCCTTTCAGACTGTGGGAGCCGCCCCACCATGCAGACAGCCCACAGAATTGTGGGTGGCACCGAGGCCTCCAGAGGGGAGTTCCCGTGGCAAGTCAGCCTGAGGGAGAACAACGAACACTTCTGTGGTGCAACTATCCTCACTGAGAAGTGGCTGGTGTCTGCAGCTCACTGCTTCAATGAGTACGGCCCCGACCATGGCACCTTCCCTGACCCCCTTCCCATGGGCAGAGCCGAGATCAGGGAAGGGAACAGGTTGAGAAGCCCTCTATCCCAGTGCTTCTCAACCTGTTTACCATTGTGGGTCGCATATGCGGTTCTCTCTGTGTTATGGGGGCTGCATCCACACACTATATATACTACCTGTATGGCCCTGAGGATGGCTCATGGGATTGGGCCGCAAGCAGCCCGCGGGTTGAAAAGCACTGCTCTAGCCCCATATTCAGCCTCTTGCCACATCTCAGCTGGGATCCTGCTTCCTGCTGTACTGGCTAGGCAGGGCTGGATTTCCTATTCGGCACAGTAGGCACGTGCCGACGGGTGCCAGTGTTCTAGGGGCACCTTACCTCTCTACAACTGTGTGCAACATGAAGGTCAGCTGTAGTCAGGGGGGTGCTGAAGATGCTGAGCCTAGGGGTGCGTAAGGTGTAAATCCAGCCCTGGGCCTAGGGCTACAGCCCAACTCCAGCCATTCTGAGCCCATGCAGCCTGGCACATCAGCACCATGGGGACGCACTGTGCCATGAGGGCAGGGCACTGGGACATGGTGGGGCATTTGTCACAATGGCTGTGGCTCAGCTCAGGTCAAGGCCCAGCAGCCTTTGCTACTGCCATGCCTCACCTTTGACACACACAGCGACTGTGCAGGGGCAGCCTGAAAGGGATCACGCATGTCTGTGCATTTCAGGTTTCAGGACCCAGCAGTCTGGGTCGCCTACATGGGAACCATCTCCCTCAGCGGCTCAGACAGCAGCACCGTGAAAGCCGGCGTGGGCCGCATCATCCCACACCCCTCCTACAACACCGACACTGCGGACTTCGATGTGGCTGTGCTGGAGCTCGACAGCCCCGTGCCCTTTAACAAGTATATCCAGCCTGCGTGCTTGCCAGGCCCTGGGCACCACTTCCCGGCTGGCAGGAAGTGCCTCATCTCTGGCTGGGGCTATCTCAAGGAAGACTTCTGTAAGCCTTGGGGTGGGGCACCCAAGAACAGCAGGGAAGAGGAGAGGGTGGGGACTCCTGAGAAGGGCCAGAGGTGGGGGGAATCCAAAAAAAGCCAGGGGGCCCACCCTGAGCAGGGCCGGGGGTGGGGAGGAAGGGGGCACACCCCAAGAAGGACTGGCGGGACCCTGAGAAGGGCTGTGGGTGTGTGGGAATCCTGAGGGGGGAGGAGGAGGTACACCCTGTGAAGGGCCAGGGGAGAGGGTGCACATAGGGGTGCCAACTTTCTAATTGCACTAAATGGTAAACCCTTTCCCTGCCCCTTCTCTGAGGCCCTGCCCTTGCTCTCTCCATCCTGCCTCCCTCCGTCCCTCACTCTCCCCCGCCCTCACTCACTTTCAGCAGGCTCGGGCAGAAGGTTGGAGTGGTGGGGGGGTGAGGGCTCCAGCTGGGGGTGTGGGCTCTGGGGTGAGGCCAGGGATGAGGGGTTTGGAGTGAAGGAGGTGGCTCCAGGCTGGGGCAGGGGGTTCAGATGTGGGAGGGTGAGGGCTCCGGCTGGGGGTGTGGGCTCTGGGGTGGGGCCAGGGATGAGGGGTCTCAGGCCTGGGGCAGGAGGTTGGGGTGTTGGGAGTGTGAGCTCTGGGAGGGAGTTTGGGTGCGGGAGGGGACTCTGGGTGTGGGGTCCCGGCGGCACTTACCGCAGCTCTCAGGAAGCGGCCCTGTTAGGGTTCCTTCCCCACTCTGAACTCTGGGGTACAGATGTGGGGACCCGCATGAAAGACCCCCTACGCTTATTTTTACCAGCTTAGGTTAAAAACTTTCCCAAGGCACAAATTTTCCCTTGCCTTGAACAGTATGCTGCCACCACCAAGTGATTTAGACAAAGAATCAGGGAAAGGACCACTTGGAGTCCTGTTCCCCCAAAATATTCCCCCCAAGCCCTGCACCCCCTTTCCTGGAGAAGGCTTGAGAATAATATCCTCACCAATTGGTACAGACTCAAACCCTTGGATCTTAAGAGCAATGAAAAATCAATCGGGTTCTTAAAAGAAGAATTGTAATTAAAGAAAAGGTAAAAGAATTACCTCTGTAAAATCAGGATGGTAAGTACTTTACAGAATAACAAAAGATTCAAAAACACAGAGGATTTCCCCTCTAGGCAAAACTTTAAAGTTACAAAAACAGGGATAAACCTCCCTCTTAGCACAGGGAAAATTCACAAGCTAAAACAAAAGATAACTTAACGCCTTTCTTTGCTATTACTTACTATTTCTGCAATATTAGATGCTTAGCTTAGATATGGCTTAGGGAGATGTATTTTCCCTGCCCCTGGTTCCTTGTTGACTCCGGGAGACACCGACAAAAAAACCTTCCCCAAAGATTTGAAAGTATCTTCTCCCGTTATTGGTCCTTTTGGTCAGGTGCCACCCAGGTTTTCTGAGCTTCTTAACCCTTTACAGGTAAAAGAGGAATTAACCCTTTACAGGGTAAAGAGGGATTTTATGCTACCCATAGCTGTATGTTTATAACAGGCCCTCAGGTCCCTGCAGCCCCAAAGCACATGGGCGGCCAGGGAGACTCCACATGCTGCCCGCAGGCGCCGCCCCCCACAGCTCCCATTGGTCGCAGTTTGGTCCAGTGGGAGTTGTGGAGCTGGCACTAGGGGCAGGGGCAGTGCACGGAGCCATCCTGGCCACCCATGTGCCATGGGGCCGCAGGGACCTGGCGGCCACTTCTTGGCAGCTGCGTGGAGCTAGGGCAGGCAGGGAGCCTGCCTTAGCCCCGGACCCCTGCTGTGCTGCCGACCGAATTTTTAACGGCCTGGTCAGTGGTGCCGACCGGAGCCACCAGGGTTCCTTTTTGACTGGGCATTCCGGTCGAAAACTGGACACTTGACAACCCTAGGTACACACTCTGTGCAGGGCAGGGGGAGAGGGTAGCATACCCTGAGAAGAGCTGAGGAGACCCTGTGAAGGGTGGAGGGCAGGAGGGGCCACACCCAAGAAGGGCCAGGGGGCGTTTTATTGTGCAGAAGCACTGGCGGGTTCCGCAGTCTGCCCAACCACGGGGTTGTAGTGTTTGGCCGCTGTGCTGGCAGCTCCCAATCCAGTCGCTCGGTGTGCGGCTGGTGTGGGGCTGATTCTGCAGGGAAGAGGGGCCCATGGGCTCGGGGCTATTGGCCCAACAGGCAGATCGAGTTTATTGCCTTGTCTCTTCCCACGAGTGGTGAAACCAGAGACCTTGCAGAAGGCGACAGTGGAGCTGCTGGACCAGGCCCTGTGCGCCAGCCTGTACAGCCACACCCTCACTGACAGGATGATGTGCGCCGGCTACCTGGAGGGGAAGATCGACTCCTGCCAGGTGAGGAGGGGCCTCTCTCAGCACCGGGCAGTGATGTTGTGGGCGTCCACTCCCAGGGCAGGGGCTCATTCCCTTCCAGTCACACACTCAGCCTCTGCAAGCAGCCCATTACAGACCCCTGCCCAGCTAAAGGCTCTGGCACTTGTTACACTAGCCAGCTGCATCTGTACGCCCCGATGGGGTGAGCTCTGAGCAGCCACCAGCGCCCTCCTTTGCAAGGGCTGGATGAACATACAGGCAAACTAGGCATGTGCCTAGGGTCCACATTCCTGGGCGAAACCTCAAAAGGTTGCAATGCCACTAAGAATATAAGAACGGCCATACTGGGTCAGACCAAAGGTCCAGCCAGCCCAGTATCCTGTCTACCGACAGTGGCCAATGCCAGGTGCCCCAGAGGGAGTGAACCTAACAGGTAATGATCAAGTGATCTCTCTCCTGCCATCCATCTCCACCCTCTGGCAAACAGAGGCTAAGGACACCATTCCTTACCCATCCTGGCTAATAGCCATTAATGGACTTAACCTCCATGAATTTATCCAGTTCTCTTTTAAACCCGGTTATAGTCCTAGCCTTCACAACCTCCTCAGGCAAGGAGTTCCACGGGTTGACTGGTTGCTGTGTGAAGAAGAACTTCCTTTTATTTGTTTTAAATCTGCTGCCCATTAATTTCATTTGGTGACCCGTAGTTCTTATATTATGGGAACAAGTAAATAACTTTTCCTTATTCACTTTCTCCACACCACTCATGATTTTATAGACCTCTATCATATCCCCCCTTAGTCTCCTCTTTTCCAAGCTGAAAAGTCCTAGCCTCTTTAATCTCTCCTCATATGGGACCCGTTCCAAACCCCTAATCATTTTAGTTGCCCTTCTCTGAACCTTTTCTAATGCCAGTATATCTTTTGTGAGATGAGGAGACCACATCTGTACACAGTATTCAAGAAATGGGCGTACCATGGATTTATATGAGGGCAATAAGATAGGGAAGAAAGAGAACCCAGGGAACTACAGACTCACTTCAGTCCCTGGCAAAATCCTCAAGGAATCAATTTTGAAGCACTTGGAGAAGAGGAAGGTGATCAGGAAAAGTCAACATGGATTCACCAAGGGCAAGTCATGCCTGACCAACCTAATTGCCTTCTATGCTGAGATAACTGGCTCTGTGGATATGGGGAAAGCAGTGGACGTGATATATCTTGACTTTAGCAAAGCTTTTGATACAGTCTCCCACAGTATTCTTGCCAACAAGTTAAAAAAGTATGGATTGGATGAATGTACTATAAGGTGGATAGAAAGCTCACTAGATTGTCGGGCTCAACGGGTAGTGATCAATGGCTCGATGTCTAGTTGGCAGCTGGTATCAAGTGGCGTGCCCCAGGGATCGGTCCTGGGACCGGTTCTGTTCAACATCTTTATTAATGATCTGGATGATGGGATTAATTGCACCCTCAGCAAGTTCGCAGATAATACTAAGCTGGGGGGAGAAGTAGATATGCTGGAGGGTAGGGATAGGGTCCAGAGTGACCTAAACAAATTGGAGGACTGGGCCAAAAGAAATCTGATGTGGTTCAACAAGGACAAGTGCAGAGTCCTGCACTTAGGAAGGAAGAATCCCATGCACTGCTACAGTTCTGCAGAAAAGGACCTGGGGATTACAGTGGACGAGAAGCTGGATATGAGTCAGCAGTGTCCCCTTGTTGCCAAGAAGGCCAATGGCATACTGGGCTGTATTAGTAGGATCATTGCCAGCAGATCGAGGAAAGTGATTATTCCCCTCTATTCGGCACTGGTGAGGCCACACCAGGAGTATTGTGTCCAGTTTTGGTCCCCTCACTACAGAAGAGATTTGGACAAATTGGAGAGAGTCCAGCGGAGGGCAATGAAAATGATTATGGGGCTGGGGCACATGACTTACGAGGAGAGGCTGAGGGAACTATTGATTTCGTTGGGGATTGGTCCTGTTTTGAGCAGGAGGTTGGATTAGATGACCTCCTGAGGTCCCTTCCAACCCTGATATGCTATGATTCTATGAATCATATAGGAATCTTATTTAGTCTGCAGAAGAGAAGAGTGAGGGGGTTTTGATAGCAGCCTTCAACTACCTGAAAGAGGTTTCCAAAGAGGATGGAGCTCGGCTGTTCTCAGTGGTGGTAGATGACAGAACAAGGAGCAATGGTCTCACGTTGCAGTGGAGGAGGTTTAGGTTGGATATTAGGAAACACTATTTCACTAGTGGTGAAGCACTGGAATGGGTTACCTAGGGAGGTGGTGGAATCTCCTTCCTTAGAGGTTTTTAAGGCCCGGCTTGACAAAGCCCTGGCTGGGATGATTTAGTTGGGGTTGGTCCTGCTTTGAGCAGGGGTTGGAGTAGATGACCTCCTGAGGTCTCTTCCAACCCTGATATTCTATGATTCTATGAAAACATGAAAATCCATTAAGGGAAAATGCCCTTTAATTCTGCAGCAAACCCCTCAGCCTGGGCACGGCAAACTGCCCAGCCCACTCCTGCAGCCTGGCCCGCCCACAGTCACAGTCCACCCGCAAGCCCACAGCCAGCCCTGCCCTCCTTGGAACAGCCTAGAGGAAGATAGATCTTTGCAGCACTGGATAACTTTGAGAGGCTCTCAGATACCATGAGGATGGGTGCAGTGTCACAGCCTAGATGGGCTGCAAAAGACTTGAGGTTGGAACGTAATCTTTGTTACTTAGTAGCTTGAGAGCTCCAGATGCATCTGCCCAGCAATCACACAACAGGGCCAAAGATCAAATCTGAAACCTTAGTGCAAACCGATGAAACATCGTCTCTTTCACTTCAGCACGTGGTGAAGAGGAAAGCCTCAGACATGTGCTCTGTATACAGCCCAGATGAGTAACAGCCAGTAGCCCAGGAGGAGCACTGGGCCCAGTGTGGAAAATGAAGGTTGACCTAAGACATGATGGTCAGTCTCATTAATAAGGAGACTGTTAAGAGCTGGAAGCTATTGGCCTAGGTCACTGGAAAGATAATTTCCCCCTTGATGTGCAGCAAGGGCTCGGATTTAAGGCTGGCCACCTGAGAGGCCACTCCACAGCTAAGTGTCTCCACCAGGGCCGGCTCTAGGTTTTTTGCCGCCCCAAGCAAAAAAAATTTTGGCTGTCCCCCCCCCCAGCCCTGGGCTCTCACCCCCCCCCCCCCCCCCCCCCCCCCCACCCGCACCCCCTGCCGGCCCAGCCCTAGGCTCCCCCCCACCAGTGCTGACTCTGTCCACTCCCCCCTCGCCTCCAGCCAGTCCAGCACTGGCAGGATCAGGGTAAGCAGTAAGGCTCCTGGGCCGCGCCTTAGCCCAGGGTCCCTCCAGCCAGGGCTCCCGCCTCCAGGACCAGCCGGGACCCGGGAGGGCAGAGCCGGGGGACCGCCCCGGCAGGGGGCTGAGGAGCCGGGGCAGGTTAGCCCCAGAGGGAGTGGAGCCCCGGAGAGCGGGACGCGGGCCCCGCACGGCAGTGCCCCACCCTCTATGGCCCCGCTGCTGCTGCTGCTTCTGGCCGCCCTGCCGCAGTCCCTGGGTGGCTCGGGCCGCTTCGCCCAGCCCCAGCTGCAGCGCTGGGGGGCGGCCGCCCTGCAGCATCTGCATGTGGCTCCCTGTGCCCTGCGGGACAGCCCCCAGCCCGAGTGTCGGCTGCTCAGAGCCTGCCCGGCCCAGCAACAAGGTGCGGGTGCTGCTCCCCCACGGCGCGAACCACACCGGCCCTAGGGCACCCTCCGCCCACGACGCGCTGCTGCTGCCAGGGGCGGGCCCAGGGCTTTTGCCGCCCAAAAAAAAAAAAAAAAAAAAGATGGCCGGAATGCCGCCCCTGAAAATGTGCCACCCCAAGCACATGCTTGATTTGCTGGTGCCTAGAGCCGGCCCTGGTCTCCACTAGTTACATTCACTTAATGTGTTTCATCCAAGCAGATCCCAAAAGACATTACAGATTTCGGATCCTTCACCCACCCCTGAAATGCAGCCAGCTGTGGGGTGGTACACAGAAACTCTTTAGCAGCACACAGCAGTGCTGCACACCAGGTTAGAACACAGAGCGAAGTGTAGGGAGGCGGAGTGCATGGTGCCCAGTTTGGAGTTGGCCGCTGACTCCAGTGACGCATGCTCTTTGTCTCTTGCAGGGTGACTCTGGTGGCCCCTTGGTTTGTGAAGAGCCATCTGGCAAGTTTTTCCTGGCCGGTATCGTGAGCTGGGGAATTGGCTGTGCTGAAGCCAAGCGGCCTGGAGTCTACGCCCGAGTGACCCAACTCCGAGACTGGATCCTTGATGCTATCTCCACCTTCCCCAGACCCACAGCCCTCACTGTCCCAACTACACTTTCTAGCACAAACGGCAATGCTGCCACCATGGAAGGGATCAGCAACAGCACCACGAGCAAACACAGACCTGTGTCCACCACCTTATCAGTGCCTGCTGCCAGCAAGCCAGCTACTGCTTCCCGTCCGCAAGGTGCTGGGAGGGTCGGGCTGTCTAGTTACAATGATCTTCCCAGGCCTGAAGTTCAGGGCTCTGCCTTTCCACTGAATTGAAACAGCCTTTTCTATTGTGTCCAGCGTGGCCCACATGAGCCTCAAACACAAAGCGCAGCCTCTGCTGGGAAGTGCCCTGATCTCCTGAGCCCCAACAGTGGCCTTCCCAAGCATCTAAGTTGCACATGCAGTTTTGTGCACACTTTGCACTCTGAAGATCAGGCGCTTCACAGCTTGAAGCCGCAGGTGTGTTGGGATCTTGGCAGTGTTACTGCCAGCCCTTACCTGGTGAAACACCAGGAATTCTCTCCATGCCCTGAGCACAGTGGCTGAGGTAGCAGAATTGCACGTGGCTGTGCTTGCTCCCAAGGCCCTCGCTGTCCTTTGCCACTCAAAGATCTCCTGGCAGTTCAAAGCCTACTTCTACACCCAAAGAGAGTCCTGCAGCCCCACACCGGCCAGGGAGCAGGGCAAGCTCCGGAAGCCAGCCTGTGTTTGACAGCTCATGGCACCTGGTTCTTGGCCACCCATCGGACGGGCTCTGAGGGAGGAGGTAGTTTTTGGGTGTTCCTTCAGTTTCAGGCATTTGGTGGAGGCTCATGGGTATGAGGGGTCACTGGAGTGCAGGCCCCAGTGACTCTAAGCCCCATCCCAGCACGCTGCCGCTGAGAACGAAGGGGCTTGAGGGTCCTGGTGAAAGCTGGCGGAAGCCCTGGAGATGACCATGGGTGGCTATACCTAGGCATCTCCTGGGGGAGTGGGGCACCTGTTGGTGGAAATAGCAAGCTTGGCAGGAAGGACTTAGCTCAGGGGTAGGCAACCTTTCAGAAGTGGTGTGCCGAGTCTTCATTTATTCACTCTAATTTAAGGTTTCGCGTGCCAGTAATACATTTTAACGTTTTTAGAAGGTCTCTTTCTATAAGTCTATAATATATAACTAAACTATTGTTGTATGTAAAGTAAATAAGGTTTTTAAAATGTTTAAGAAGCTTCATTTAAAATTAAATTAAAATGCAGAGCCCCCTGGACTGGTGGCCAGGACCCGGGCAGTATGAATGCCACTGAAAATCAGCTCGCCTGCCGCCTTCGGCATGCATGCCATAGGTTGCCTACCCCTGACTTAGATAAATGTCCCTGACTTGGCCCTGAGCTGTCACCAGCCAGCAGGGGTCAAGGCTCCCTCCTTACCCATCCCCAGAGACAGCGAAAATACTGATGGGCTGTGCTTTGGCTTCTGTTTAGAGTGCGGAGGACGACCTGGGCTTTCAAAACCCAGCAAGATCGTGGGAGGTATCGAGGCTTCCAAAGGAGAAATCCCCTGGCAGGTCAGCCTGAAGGAGGGGTCGAGGCACTTCTGTGGGGCCACTGTCATTGGGGAGCGCTGGTTGCTGTCGGCAGCTCACTGCTTCAATCAGTAAGAGCCCATCTCCTCTTGAAAGCTCTGTATGTTGTGTTGTTCCAGTTTCTGCAGCCCCAGCCACACTGCATCATCTGGGGCTGGTGAGAGCTTTTGTTAACAAGTGGTCATGAGGTGAGAGGCAAAGTATTGTCATGGATCAGAAACAAGGAATAGGAATCCATCACCAATGTTCACCATGGCAGATGGTGAACAGCAGGTGCTTCAAGGTACCGTACTAGGTCCCAGGGTGTTTCAATACATTTACTAATGATGCAGGAAGGGGGTTGAGTAGTGAGGAATTAAAATTTGCAGTTATTGCCGTGAGTCAGGACCAGAGAGGGCGTGAGGAACTTCAGAGTGCTCGAACCAAGCTAGAGGAAAGGGCAACACAATGTTAGGATACATAAGGAATGAGATGAAAGAGAATACAAAAACGATTACAATGCTACTATAAAAATCAATGAGCGACCCCATCTGGAAACTGTGCTGCACTGTCACCCCATCTCAAAAAGGATAGTACAGAATTAGAAAGGATTCAGCCAACGGCAACAAAACTGAAAAAACTCTCCTAGGATCAGAGGTTGAAGAGACTGAGACTGTTTGCCGTAGAGAGGAGACTAGAAGAAGGGACACGATAAGAGTCTATAAAAATAATGAATCGTGTAGAAATATGTCAGGAGCATCTGTTCTCACAGCACAAGGCCAAGAGTAGTCTCCTTTCAACTGAAAAGTACAAACCCGATGAAGGGAAATGCTTTACCCCGACATACACAGAATTAGACTGTGGAACTTAGTGTCACTGGATGTCATTGAGCTCTAGAACTGAGTAAGATTTAAAGAGGGACTGGACTTTTATATCATGGACTACAAGAATAGTCAGAGTTACAATAGTTAATGCAAACAACAAGAATATTGGAGGGAAATGAAACCTTGTGTTTAAGGGCTTAAACCAGTCTCTGTCAGGGTTTAGACTGGGACCCTCATGGGGGGCAGATTACCCTATGTCTGCCAGCGTGGGTTTCTTGCACCTTCCTCTGAAACACCTGGCGCTGGCCAGTCAGAGACAGGACACTGGGCTGGACAGCCTTCGGGCCCGACCCAGGCCAGCCCTTCCTCTGTGCCTGCATCTCAGCATGTGGCGAGAGCAGCCCCACTAGCTGCTTTAGAAAAGGACTTGTAGGGCTTGTAACGAGTTAGCTCCAGGTTTCTCCTCCACTAGAGCAAGTCCTTGGTAGAGTGTCAGTTCTGAAAGATGACAACTGAGCCTGAGTGCGCCCCACAGGCCCCGGCTGTCAGGGGAGTGAAGCCGCAGGAATCCCATATGGCTGCCCTTGGCGGATGAGCATTAGCCTTGTAATGGAATTGCTGTTTTGAATGGTGATAGTTGTGCTGCTCTCTAGCCAAGGAGAGGTCACCCAAAAGCAAGAGCCTCCTTTCACAAGAGCACATTAACCAGCAAGGTTCTGTCCACGCAGAACAGCACATTGCAGGCCCTGAAACTTATTGACCCTCATAAGATGCTTAAGTTTTAGCTGTTCTGAATTCACAGTGTGTGTCCATGTGGTGGGGGGGCACTGTGCACTTGCAGGACAAAGCTGGAATATCTGAAAGCCTACCTAGGTACCACATCCTTAACTGGCGCAGACGGCAACGCGGTGAAAGTCAGTATAAAGAAAGTGGTGCAGCATCCCTCCTACAACCCCATCATCCTGGACTTTGATGTGGCTGTGCTAGAACTGGCCAGCCCCCTTCATTTCAACAAGTTAATCCAACCCGTGTGCCTCCCGTTAGCTGTGCAGAAGTTTCCCGTTGGCAAAAAGTGCATGATTTCTGGATGGGGAAACGTCAGAGAAGGCAACAGTGAGTAACGGGGGGTAGGAATAGCTCAGTGGTTTGAGCATTGGCCTGCTAAACCCAGGGTTGTGAGTTCAATCCTTGAGGGGGCCATTTAGGGAACTGGGGTAAAAATCTGTCTGGGGATGGGTCCTGCTTTGAGCAGGGGGTTGGACTAGATACCTCCTGAGGTCCCTTCCAACCCTGATATTCTATTAATGTGATTTATCCATTGATTTACTGTGAGCTAGTGAGAGACCGAGCAGCAAACGGCTGCATCCGCCCAAGCTGAACAGGCCAGGGGAATAGGAAGGAGGCTAGAGAAGTGGGGTGTCCAGCAGAGAGAGCCAGAAATCAACTAGAGCTCTGGGACCCCAAGGAGAGAATCAGGGCCAAGGAAGCACCCTCTGCACTCAGAGAAGAAAGACAAGGCAGCTGGCCAGAGCCTGAGGCAGAGTGTGGTGGAGAATTGCCTGTCTATACGTAGTAACTGCCCAAGAGAATGTCAGGGGCTACCCAGTGACATTGACGAGGTCCCTGCCCCAGACAGCTCAAGCTCACAGCTAAGACTGGACCTGATGGCACTGGGCAGGGGGATAGACACTAGGGAGGGGACAGGGTTAAGGCACATGCACTAGCAAAGGGAGCCTATTGCCCTGCTAGGCAGGGGCAGGGGACAGAGACCACCAGGAAGCTTCTGAGATCCTGGGCACTAGAAAAAGTTAAACATCTGGAACCCCTCTGCCAGGCAGCGGTGGCAGCAGCAACATGGGTTCAATATCTAGGGGATCCTCTTAACAAGACAAAACAGACCCAGCTCTGACCCCCACCCAGCAACCTGGGAAAACCAAACACCACCCCTGGGTGCCTCTGAGAGGCAAGACTTCCCCCCTCACAAGCACTGAGTCTGTGCATAAAGCTTATACTAAAAGGGATAAGGGAACCAGGGGCACCGGAACAGGGGGGCAAAGGGACTGGCCTGTCCTCTTTTCGCCTGGCCTGACCGCCTGCCCCCCCCCCCTTCCCCTGGAGGCACCATCCCCCAGCCAGGCCGGAGCCAGGTCAGGGTAAGAGTCACACAGGCAGCTGTGGGGAAGCGTGCCTCTCAGGCCCCCCCATCCTGGGCAGATGGAGGGACCCAGGCTCCCTGGCCTGGCTCTGGCTTGGCCAGGAGGTGGGGCTTTGGGGGATGAGGAGGACAGAGGTGTGGCCATGGAGGGGACAGGACCTCATGCCCCTCCCCTTCAGGCAGAATCCATCACCCCCTAAGGGAACCCAGCATTCAGTTGGGAAAACACCATGTTCAAAAGCACCTGACCATAAACAAACATCTCCCCACAGTGTCCTTTGCCTTGCTGTATGAAAGTCCAAACCAATGTCCCTTGAACACACCACTCCCCTGTCCCTGCACTGCACCCCCTTGCAGCTGGCTGCCTTGAGTCAGCGAAGACCCAGAGCTCAAAGGTGCATTCCCATGGGTCCAGCCCTGCCCCTGGAAGGGGGGATGTCGAGCAATGCCTCCCCTGCTGCTGCCGCCCACCTGTGTGATGCCACATCCCGAGTCCAGCTCTCCATGACCTTGCTGGGTAGCAGGGAGCCACTCTGCTGCAGCCTCTTCCTGGGCCTTCGCTGCAGCACTGGCCCCACTCCAGCTCCAAGGGTTAGCGGCCCCTCAGGGAGCTCAGCTCCAGCAATCACTGGCCAGCACTCAGGACTCTCCATGGAATCCAACCGGCTTCATCCTTAAACCCAAGAGAAGGGAGAGTCCCATGGAGGTAAGAACATCTGGCCCCACCCCCCTCCTCTTCACTGGGTTTTGGCAGCCCTCCCCTGCTTCGCAAGTGAGCTCAGTTGAGGTGACAGCATGCCCTGACTGAGCCCAGTTCTGCTGCCCTTTACTGGTCCCTCAGGAGAACACCATTCAATACAGGAGGGTCTGTGACCCCAAACCAGCCCAAACTGATCCCTGTGGCAAAGTAGCCGCCTGCTGCACCCCTAGGCAGAGCAGGCGTCTATGCAAACCAGGCCTGTTCCTGACGGCTTGTCCCCCAGCGCATCACTAGATGTCAGGGAGAGCTCGTTCAGGTCCTGCGTACACGGTCGCTGAGCTCGGACAGCAGCACTGCCTGGCTCCAGCCCCCCAAGAGCCAGCCTGGCAGTGTAACAGAAACCCAAGGGCTGCACAGCTGGGAAATACAGTCCACCAAGGCTGAGTCCCAGCAGGATCGGAGTGGCCTCTGCTGTACTCAGTGTGGAGTGTGGCCTCCTGGAATCTGGGCTGCCATCTGGACTTTGACTGCCCTGAGCAAGTGGGCATCAGCTCCCCTTCTCCTCGCATGCCCATGCTTTCTAATCCCTTTGTTCTCATGCAGTCACAAAGCCTGAGAGCCTGCAGAAAGCTTCTGTCGGCATCATTGACCAGAAGACCTGCAATGTTCTCTACAACTTCTCCCTCACTGACCGGATGATTTGTGCAGGCTTCCTGGAGGGGAGGGTTGACTCGTGCCAGGTAAGAACCTTGGAGTTCTTGACTCTCTCCAGGCCACCCTGGAAAGACCCAGAGAGTGGCTGGGAGCTCGTGGGCTCAGCATCTGCCTTGGGGGAAGGTGGGGACAGACTGCAGCAACTGTGGTTCTTCCAGAGGTTTCGTCCATGTGCTGCCATAAGCAAGATCTACATGGACCAAGGGTGGGCAAACTACGGCCCGGGGGCTGCATCCGGCCCTTCAGATGTTTTAATCTGGCCCTCGAGCTCCAGCTGGGGAGCGGGGTCTGGGGCTTGCCCCACTCCAGCCAGGGAGCAGGGTTGGGGGCTTGCCCCGCTCCCTGCATGCCGGGGCTCTGTGCGGCTCCCGGAAGCAGCGGCATGTCCCCCCTCCGCCTCCTATGCGTAGGGGCAGCCAGGGGGCTCAGCACACTGCCCCCGCAGCTCCCATTGGCTGGCAACCACGGCCAATGGGAGCTGCAGGGGCAGCACCTACGGATGGGGCAGCACACAGAGCCTCCTGTCTGTGCCTCTGCTTAGGATCTGGAGGGGGGACATGCTGCTGCTTCTGGGAGTTGCTTGAGGTAAACGCCGCCCGGAGCCTGCACCCCACCCCCCTGTCCCAGCCCTGATCCCCCTCCCTCCCTCCAAACCCCTCAGTCCCAGCCTGGAGCACCCTCCTGCACCCCCAACCCCTCCTCCCCAGCCCCACCCTAGAACCCACACCCCCAACCAAAGCCCTCACCCCCTCCTGCACTCCAACCCCCAATTTTGTGAGCATTCATGGCCCACCATATAATTTCCATACCCAGATGTGGCCCTTGGCCTTGGGCCAAAAAGTTTGCCCATCTCTGACATGGACCGATGAGAAGGACGGTCCATCTGCCAGGATCGGCGGGCAGCTTGGCTCTTCACTATCTTAGGGAAGATAAATGAAGCCCCATGCAGTTTAGTGAGTGACCTTCTAAACCACAATTCTGCTACACCGCAGGAATATTCAAGACCCCAGGGACAAAATGCTGCCCCTGCCCCTAATGGCTGGCCATAGGGTTGTCTAGAGAGACCGTGACTGCTTCCTGGAGGCCTGTAGAAATGCACGTAAGGCACGTCAGTGAGCTGCACTTGTTGACCCCAAACCCTCCTGACAGGAGAACAAGGAGCTGTTCTGTACAAAGGAAGGGCAGTGCACTGAAAACTCAAAACAGGAAATACTGTTTTACATAGTTACCCTGTGGAACTCAATGCCACATGATATCAGTAAGGCCCAGAGGTTCAGATTCTAAACACAACAGGCCATTGAATTAGCTAAAGAGAGTGTGCACAGTCACACTAGATGGGGTGAGAGGGTATGGGTGCTTCAGGGCATGAGCTGACCTTGAGAGGCTGGGTGAAATTCCCCCAACAAGCAGGATATTCCACGAGTGTGCAATGCACAGTTTCTTGACCATTTCTCTGTAGCACCTGGCGGTTCCTCTGTTTGAGGAGTTCCCTCAGGGGCTCTGGAAAGAGTATACTGAGCTATCACTGCCTGGCTTCTCCCCAGGGGGACTCGGGTGGACCGCTGGCCTGTGAGGAGACCCCAGGCCTGTTCTACCTGGCCGGTGTTGTAAGCTGGGGGATTGGCTGTGCTCAGGCTAAGAGGCCGGGGGTGTACTCCAGAATAACCAAACTCAAGGACTGGATCCTAGATGCCATCTCATCCAAGCCCAACCTCAGCTCTGGAGCAGGCACCTCGCCCAGCACGGCAACTGCCAGGACCTCCACCACAAGCAGCTCCCCAGCCCAGCCCAGCAGCAACGAGGCAACCACCAGCCCAGCCAGCCAAATTACCACCAAGCCAGCTGCTACCCCCAGGAAAACCACCACTGCTGCTCCAAAGACCACAGGGGCTGCCAGGCCCAGCCAGCTCCCAGGTAACAGACTCGGGCTAGGCTTGGGGTGCCTGTGAACGGGGAGGGAGAGCCCCCACCACACACCAGTCACCAGAGGAGGGGGAAGGCACCCAAACTGCATGGCAGGCACCAGTGGGGGGGCACCTCCATTGCACCGGTGGAGTATGGGGGAGACAAGCACTCCTGCCATGCAGCAAGCACATTCCGTCGCAGGGAACAATCCAGCCCCATATCAGACAGGCCCAGCCCCGCAGGCCACATGCTGAGTGGGCTGTGGGTTGTCACCTTCCAGTGGTGCCCTGTACCAGCTTCACCTTCAAGTGCTCCAGCAAGATCTGCATTGGGAAAGCGAACCCGGAGTGCGACGGTGTCACTGATTGCAGCAACGGCTTTGACGAGCGCAACTGCAGTGAGTGCTGCCCGGCCTTTCCCACTGCCCGGCCCTGCCTGGCCTTCCCGCCTAGCCCTCTTGCCTGGCTGTCCCCACTGCCCAGCCCCACCTGGTCCCCCCTGCCCAGCCCCCCCCCCCGCCTGGCCCCCCCCTGCCCAGCCCTGCATGCGCCACTGCCGTCCCCCCACCCCCCCAAGACCTACCAAGCTCTCCCCTCCCAGTTCTGCCACCTGGCCCCACACTGCTCCTGCCCCGTCACTCAGCCTGAGCCTTGGGGACCCAGGCTTCCATCCCATTCCTCTGAGTCAGTCCCTGCTCTGGAGGGGAGCTGCAGGCCCAGCCCCACCCAAAATGTACAAATCTGTGACAGGAAGTGGACACCCACGGCCTGCCACTTGTCCCGCTCCCATCCTGCCACTTACCCCCAGGCCGCTCCCCGCAGCCTGCCACTCCACCCAAGTCTGACCATGATCTGATCCAGAAGCTCCATAGAGCCTGACGGCCCAGCCTGCCTGGGCAGGAAGCACCCCCTGATCATCCAACCCAACCCCTCCGTGACAGCCGTTGGGTCCTTCGCACCAGGGTCCCAGCAAAACCAGTTTACTCCGTATCTGCCAAACCCAGCTCCTTCCTTCCCACAGCCATTCCCCCAGTCCCCCTGGCCTCCCCACTAACATCCTAGGGCAGCTCCATGGGCCCGGCAGTCGTACTGCCCCGTGGGCTGCCCACGCCTCTCCCAGGAACCTGCCCCTTGTGGGGCAGGGAGGGAGCTCAGACTCTCATGTCTGCTTAACCAGCAGCTGCCTTCTCCCTCTGTCTCAGATTGCGGCATGACCCCTGCCGTGGCCTTCAGCAAGATCGTGGGTGGCAGCGGAGCGGCCCGGGGCGAGTGGCCCTGGCAGGTCAGCCTCTGGCTGCGGCGGAAGGAGCACAAGTGTGGGGCCGTCCTCATTGCTGACAAATGGCTGCTCTCAGCAGCTCACTGCTTCGACGTGTAAGTGAGACAGGGTCACCACAGCCTAGCCCAGCTGGGCCCTCCTCTGGCCCACCAGAGGCAGGCTGTCTGCTCAGCTCTTCCTCCACGTGTCCTCAGCCTCCCCGTCCCATCACCCCTCCAGGACGCTGCCTGGTTCCACTCAGACCCTTTGCACAGGGTGCCCTGGGGGAGGCTGCCAAGCCAGCACTCCTGCCCAGTGTCAGAGCCCCACCACACAGCTACTGCCCGGGGCAGGGACCATGGAGAACCAGTCATAGGGGCACTGCCATTGAAACCCTGGGCAAGGGGAGGGCTGCTGCCAGCACTGCCGGCTGCTGGGCCTTCACTGAGCTCAGGGCTGGGGCAAACGCTTCCTCGTACGGCTCAGCAAGCGCTGCCATGGCGTATGCCAGCCCCAAGCGCCTGCAGGAACGGGCCCCCTTGCTGGCTGTGCTGAGCCTCCTCCTAAACAGCCCTACTGCTCTCTCCCACCCTGCAGCTACAGTGACCCCAAGATGTGGGTGGCCGTTCTGGGGACGCCCTTCCTGAGTGGCACGGACGGGAGGGTGGAGAAAATCTTCCGCATCTACAAGCACCCATTCTACAATGTCTACACACTGGACTATGACGTGGCGCTGCTGGAGCTGGCCACAGCTGTGCGGTTCACCAGCACCATCAAGCCCATCTGCCTCCCGGACAACTCCCACGTCTTCAGGGAAGGGGCCCGCTGTTTCATCACAGGCTGGGGCGCCACCAAGGAAGGAGGTATGGCCCCAGGGACCCAGATGGTACCGTGCTGTACACAGTACAGCCATGGCCACCTGTGCGTCCAGCCAATGCATGCGCTGCCCCAACTGGCCACTGTTTGCGCCCTACCCCTCCAGCCAACACCTGAGGTGCCCTCCATGCCATACCCCTCCAGTAACACCTACACCGCGCCGTACCCCTCCAGCCAACACCAACACCCCTCTAGCTTGTTCCTCCCATATGATACACGCACCTGCCCAGTGCAGCCAATATCCATGTCAGTCCCTTACAGCTGTGCTCCCACTCCCCCTGCTCTGATGCGTGCATCACCCCCATTTGGCTGTTGCCTGTGCCATCCCTGATTCCCACACTCCAGCTAAATCATCTGCCTGTGAACACCTGCACCATTCCCATCAACACAACCCATGACTAACGTATCCAGCTGCCCAGTGCACACCTGCTCTGGCAGGAAGAGAGCCCAGCCTTCCCCAAGCGAGGCCTCACCCGCATGCCACAAGAGCTGGCCCATAGCCTGGGTGCCACATGCTGCAGCCAAGCAGCACAGGACACCTCTCTCCCCAAGTTCCAGGGTCAGGCACACAGGCTGACAGTGATCTTTGTCTTTATAGGCCTCATGTCCAAGCACCTGCAAAAGGCTGCAGTAAATATAATTGGCGACCAGGCCTGCAAGAAATTCTACCCCATCCAGATCAGCAGCAGGATGGTGTGTGCCGGCTTCCTGCAGGGCACCATCGACAGCTGCTCGGTGAGCAGACTGACCAAGGGAGCCCTGGAGCTGGGCCCACGGGGCAGAAACTTCCCTCAGCCCAACCTCTCCCTTGTTGGGCCCTTGCCCTGCTCCCCCCCCGATTTCTTGGGGGCCCCCCCCCCCCCCCCCCCCCTCCCCGGCTGTTCCCTGGCTGGCCCCTCACAGGGAGCGGCAGGGGAACACCAGGTGGCCAGGGGGCATTGGGCAGCTGCTGCCCTCCTCCTGCTAACAGCCCTGTGTTTCATTGCCAGTCACCACTCCCAGGGCCTCTCTCCTCACAAGAGACCCCTCATCTCAGGCCACAGCCTGTGTACACAAGCTCATGTGCAGAGCCACCCCAGAAGCAGGGAGTTGTGGGGAGCAGCTCCCCATGGAGCTGGGCTGGGCCCCTGAGAAGGTGACTCTCAGGAACTGGCTGCTGGGAGCAAGAGCACCTGTAAGCAGCATGCAGGCATGGGGCACCCCAGCATGTCAAGGACTGCTGGGGTCTCTTGCCTTGACACAGGCTGGTCTCCCTCTTTCCGCAGGGCGATGCAGGTGGCCCCTTGGCCTGCAAGGAACCCTCAGGACGGTGGTTTCTAGCTGGAATCACAAGCTGGGGCTATGGCTGTGCAAGGCCTTACTTCCCTGGCGTTTACACCAAAGTCACCGCCGTCCGGGGCTGGATCGGGCAGAACCTCAAGCTGTGAAGCTACATTTTTGCACTCAGGGAAGGAGAGAAGCGTGGGGTGGAATGGTTACCAGAGCGCCTGGAGCACTACTTCCTTAGCCCACATACACTCCTTCATGCTGCCGAGGGGTGAAGATGGCCCAATGCCAAAAGCAGGTGCAGCCAAACGCTCTGCACCAGCTACGATTCATCACCAGGGCATGCACTAAGCAGAGCTCGCTTGCCTAGAACGGTGCGACTCTAGACAGTGGCTCCTGTAAATAAATGTCGCCTGTTTCACCCAAGCCCCTGCAGCGCAGTGTGTGTGAGGGCTAGACCGGCCCCGATCTGCTGGAAACCCAGGCTGCATAGAGTAAAAACCCACCCACTATCACTGCAGTAGCCGCGGGATCACCCAGCTCCAAGCAGGTGATTTACACCCTGGTGCTAATTCAGCAAGGGCCTTCCAGAGGGGCCCACGAGTGGCACTTGCACACACTCCAGGAGGTGGCTCTGCAGACTCTCTGCCCTGGGGTTTCAGAGCTAGGCTGCCAGTGACAAGAAACCAAACCAAACCCACCTACTGTACCACAGCTTGACCACCCAAGACCCAATTCCTTGGACACCCCTCACTGGCAGAAGCCCTGCCTGAGATCTGTACGCCTGCTCATGCCCCAGCCAGCCTCAAGCACCATGCCAGGGACGACAGGACTTTAGTATCACAATGTTCAGTATTGCAGTGCGTAACTCACAGGCACGATTAGGGGAGAGTCACTCACCTAAGACAAGGATGCTCAGCAGCCGGTGTGCTGAGCGGGGAGCTGCCTACGTCAGCCAGTGGGTAATGCCAAGGAGTGGGCCGGGATAAGCCCAGCCCCTCCAAGGTAACGTGGCACCTGTCTTCATTTGTCTTTAGCCGGACAGGGCGTTCAGCTGAGAATGCCAAGTCAGCCCTTTCTCAGGAAAAGCCTCAGTGGCAAAGCAGCCCCCACCTCCCTTATAGCTCAATGCCCTGTCCTTTGGGCACTCAGGTGGGGTGGGAAACCAGTTTTCAAATCCCTGCTCTTCCTGAGGTGGAGCAAGGACTTGTCTCCCACCTCCCCAGAGAGCACCCTCACCCCACAGCTCTCGCTGGGCTCTTTCTGGCTGCCAGGAGTTACTTATACAAATGGAAACAGCTTCAGCAAGAGGTCAAGAGACTCCCACCCAGGAGAGTCAATGGCCGGGTGTTTAGGGCACTCGCCTGGAAGGCGGGTGACCCCGGTTCTAAATCCAGCACAGCAAGGATTTGAAAATAGCTGGCCCATATCACAGAGGAGTGCCCAAACACCTGGGCTGGACAGACTCAGCCAGTCCCAAAAACTCCTGAGCTGGTCACCCCCTCTGACCACACCTACCAGATCGGGCCCATAGGCGATGCCTAGGTGCAAGGCAGGGGCAGAGCAGCTCTGCGGTGTCAGGACTGAGGCAGTTTTGTGCTCATCAGCTGCTGGAAATTTAGGCACCTCCAGCAGCTGAGTGGGGGGTTGAGGATTTCAGGATGCAACCCATGGTGAACATCTGGTGCAGAGACAATCCTTCAGCCTACCGTGGCCAAAGCGCAACCCCACCCATGGAGCTCCCAGCAGGTACCATTGTGCCGCATTACAACTAGGGTGACCAGACATCCCGATTTTATTGGGACTGTCCCGATATTTGCTTGTTTGTCCCGCATCCCGACCAACAATAGGTCAGGACACTGGACAAACAAGCAAGGCTCCCGCGCACAGGCGGAGCTCGGAAGGGCTCGACCCCCCCCCCCCCGCCCCCTCCTTCCCCCATTGGCTCCCTCCCCAAATCCCCGCCCCCTCACTGCCCCATTGGCTCCCTCCCCAAATCCCCGCCTCTTCCCAAGCACACCATGCCTAGGAGACACAGGGGAGCGCGGGGCCGGGCTGAGTGTGAGTCAGGCCTGGCCCCGAGCAGGCAGGACTTGGGCATGGTACCTGGGGGGAGAGTAGGGGGGCGGCCCGTGGGGCCAAGCGGCGGCTATTCTCCCCACCTGGGCAGCGGGACTCGGGAGCAGCCGCTGCTGCAGCTCCCACTGCTGCGGGGAGAGGAAGCGGCCAAGCACGTGGTGCTCGGCGGCTGCGGCTATGGCGCCCGCGAACCCCCCGGGCCTGCTGCAGGGACCCAGCAGCGCGCACACTGCGCCCAGCCCCTGGCCAGTCGCGTCTGGGCTGGCTGCCTAGCTGGTGCAATCCTGCGGGCGGCCCCGGGGCGGAGGCATCGGCAGCCCCATTTGTTCCCCTGCGGGACCCGAGCGGGATGGGGGGGCTGGGGCCTGCTGCCCCCACTCCGGGGCCACCCGCGGAATTGCACCAGCTGGGCAGCCAGCCCAGACGCAACTGGCCAGCGGCTGGGCGTGCGCAGCGTGCGCGCTGCTGGGTCCCTGCAGCAGGCCCGGGGGGTTCGCGGGCGCCAGAGCTGCAGCCGCCGAGCACCACGTGCTTGGCCGCTTCCTCCCCCTGCAGCAGTGGGAGCTGCAGCAGCGGCTGCTCCCGAGTCCCGCTGCCCAGGTGGGGAGAATAGCCGCCGCTTGGCCCCACGGGCCGCCCCCCTACTCTCCCTCCAGGTACCGTGCCCAAGTCCTGCCTGCTCGGGGCCAGGCCTGACTCACACTCAGCCCGGCCCCGTGCTCCCCTGCGTCTCCCAGGCCTTCCTCCAGCGCTTGCGGAGGGAGGAGGAATGGTGGTGGTGGGGGCGGGGGCTTCCTCTGCCCCCCCCGCGCGTCCCGATATTTGACCTGGGTGATCTGGTCACCCTAATTACCACACAGGCTGGGCCCAGAGCCCTTTCAGGTGAGCACAGCATGAGCTAATGCAGCCATTGGGTGGGTAGTCTAGGCATTGCTCCTGCTTAGGGATTCCTGGACAGGCTTCTGGCTAGGCCCATTGATTTAAAAAGGCCTCCAGGCTGCTGATCTACTGTAAGTGCCCGCTGCCCGGCCGTGGTGTCAGGAAGGTTGTGGGACTGGTTCCAACCCTTTGTGCCATTAGAAGTTATGTTCTAACCTTAGTGCAGCTTAAGGCTGGTCTACACTGGGGGGGGAGGGGGATCAATCTAAGATACGCAACTTCAGCTACGTGAATAGCGTAGCTGAAGTTGAAGTATCTTAGATCGATTTACCTTGGGTCCTCACGGCGCGGGATCGACGGCTGCGGCTCCCCCGTCGACTACCGCCGCTCGCTCCGGTGGAGTTCCGGAGTTGACGGGGAGCGCGTTCGGGGATCGATATATCATGTCTTAATGAGACGCGATATATCTATCCCCGATAAATCGATCGCTTAGACGTACCTTTAGAAGGCAATTTCAAGCCCTTGCTGAGTTATTTAAGCAACAATGATTCCCCAGGTCACAATCCAACATCCTCTTGGCCTGGAACTGCCCTAGGACTCTGGGATTGCAATGCTGTCTCCTAGCAGAGCGGGTTGGGCTCTGCTGGCCCCTGCAGCTATTAAACATTCCTGGGGGCAGAGTCCTCCTGCTCACAAATCCTGCTTTGTTCTAGGAACACAGGATTTGCTAGAACAAGACAGTGCCCACCCAGTCCAAGCCTCAGGCTGCGCACAACTCCATAATGCACCTGTGCAGGACCAGAGAGCAGGATGACCCCCCAGAGGCCAAGTGAAGGCCCAGAGGTGATTCTGGTCCTACTCAGCATAGTGCTCAGGGAGGCATCTGCTCCATACACAGCTGTGATCAAGAAAGAGCCCACAGGGTGTTAGGCTGCACTGAGAATAAAATCCCAAGAGCGGCACTGAGCTCTAACCCCGCCTGGCTCTGGATCACAGCTGCACATGGAGTAGCACCTCCGTGAGCACTGCGCTGCAGGGCCACAGCACCCTGCTCCCCTCGCTCTGTTGTTATTTAACTTCCCCTCAACTGAGCTGGAGCCAGAAGCCAAACAAGCTGAACAAAACAACTGACATTTTAACAGACAGCTGCCGGGCACCTCTAGCGTTTGGTCTCTACTCCTGGTCCATAGATTCTCAGTGACTCAAGGAATAACCAGTCTCAGGGGACCCACTAACTGGGAAAGAGCAAAAGGGGGGCACCATAGGAGCTGGAAGGACCAGGGCAGCTCTGTTGGCCCTGCCCTCTGGGGCTCCTGGCTTAGGGCCCCCATGAAACCATCCAGCCCTTGGTCGAGTTGCCTGAATCCCAAAGGGTGGCTCCGAGCATGGCCCACAAGGGGCCAGCAGCCATTAGCTGGTCACAGGATTTAATCCAATACCTGGAGCAGAGATTCACCACATCCGAAGTAGGGAAGGGACATCTTCATGGCCCAGAAAAGCAAAGGGCAGAGACTGAAAATGAAGGGGCATGAGAGGGAAAACAAACAGCAAGAGGCCAGCTGGCTGAGGCAGCTCCTTTAACCTTTGCTCTGTGCAATTCCATGCAGCCCGTCTCTACGCCCCACCCCCAGCGATCCTGGCACTCTCATTTCCTTCCCCGTTGCGGATTCCTTGTCAGGCACCTCAATAACAGAACGAAGCCAGCAGAGGCCACAGAGCCAGGACAAGGTGCACTGGTGACGCAGGAAAGGAACAGGCTGCCGGGGGCCTGCAGCTGAGCTCTCTGCTGGGACAAAGGGGGAGATTTTTTAATTCCAAACCTCTCATTTGGCAGCAACTATTGGGGGTGCAGCCCCGCAGCAAGTATGGCACAGTGCCACTGGGGGGCTGGGGCTGATGCACTGCCAGCACCCAGCTCTGCAAGCCAACGCAGGCCAGACTATGTCATGTAACAATCCAATGCCCCCATGTACTGACACCCTCCCATCCGTGGGGTACTTGGCAGCAAGCTGTGAGCCCCACACTATTGCCTAACAATTTCCTTGTTAGTTCACCAAACCTACCTGCCCAGCTCAGAGACCAACCTTCCTACTACAGCCACCAAACCCACAGCGCGGGGGTGGATGCGCACTGCCGATAAGGCTCATGTTCACTTCCTTGGGGAGGGGGGCAAGTGGATTGCTCAGCCCCCTTTCCGGAAGGATTCCCTGCCCCAGTAGCCCTTTCACAGGGCACCCATCAATTAACATATTCCTTAGCCAGTCTCTCAGACCCCTACCCTGGGCCTCAGATTCCACCCAGGGCACTAAAGCAAAGCCAGCTAGCAGGTGACGGCACTGACCGAATGGGCAGCAGCCACCCCTCTGGCTGGGCACCATCACCCCTCCCAGCTTCGAGCCTGCATTCTGCACTAGTCAGACACTGAGCTCACGCAGGCTAATAACAGGGAGAGGCTCCAGACGTGGCTTTATTGCTCTACCATGATGAAAATGCCAAATTAACCAAATCACAGGGATTTCACTCCCACCACCTTTCCTTTCATTCTCACAGGGCCACTCCAGCTAGTCCAGGAATCAAGTCACTCTCCCCAAGCAGGGGGCAGTATTGAAGCATGTTGTCAGGGCTACTGGAAACCGGTCACATGTTGGCTCTCTCCCTCTGCAGCCGGGAGTTGTATGCTCGTGAGACTGTGTTCCAGGCGTCCATGTACCGGTCCATACACATGGCAATACACTTCTGAAATAGAATAATAATGCTACTTCAGTCTTCACCCCAGACCCAAAGCACTTTAGCAAGGACTGCAGGGCTCATTATCCCCATGTTAGAGATGGGGAATCAGAGGCATGCACAGAGACGACTTGCCCAAGGTCGCTGAGCAGGCCAGTGACAGAGCTAGGAACAGACGCCAGATCCAATGCACTATCTGGCACACCAAAGCAAGCACAAAGCTCAGGCAACAGAACATTGCAAGTGTCAGAGCAGCTGGCTAAAGCTTGATACAGGGAGTCCCTGGCCTTCCCTCTCTGCCGGTAGTCTTGGGCAAGTCATTTCCTTTCTCAGCAGCTTTTCCCATCATACAGATGAGGATATTCACCTTGTAAAGTGCTTTGAGAGCCTCAGGGAGATGGCACAAAGCAGCCCAGCTCTGAGAATCCACTCTGGGCAATACTGCAAAGATCAGCAATTCCCCCTCCCCCAAGCACCCTACAGAGACTTCTGTTTGCCAGAAGCTGGGAATGGGCGGCAGGGGATGGATGATTGATGATTACCTGTTCTGTTCATTGCCTCTGGGGCACTTGGCATTGGCCACTGTTGGAAGACAGGGTATTGGGCTTGATGGACCATTCGTCTGACCCAGTATGGCCGCTCTTATGTTCTTATGAGACACATGCCATTACACCAGTGGTTTTCAAACTGTGGGTCGCGACCCAATACTGGATCGTGGAATGTATGGCACTGGGTCGCAGCGGCTCTGGTCAGCACTGCCGACCGGGCCGTTAATAGTGCTGCCCGGCTAAGGCAGATTAGTCCCTACCTGTTCTGACACCGCGCTGCGCCCCGGAAGTGGCCAGCAGCAGGTCCGGCTCCTAAGTTGGGGGCCACGGGGCTCCGCGTGCTGCCCTCACCCTGGCTCCGCACTCCCATTGGCCAGGAACTGACAAGATCCTTGCGGAGCCACTTGCATGCCTCCACCTAGGAGCTGGACCTGCTGCTGGCTGCTTCCGGGGGGCAGTGCGATCCGCGGGGCCAGGACAAGCAGGAAGCCTGCCTTAGCAACCCCGCTGCACCGCTGACGGGGAGCTGCCCAAGGTAACCCTGCACCCCAACCCCAGGCTCAATTCCCTGCCCCAGACCTGAACCCCCCCAAACCCAGAGCCCCTTCCTGCACCACAAACCCCTCATCCCCACCCCAGAGCCTGCACCCCCCAACCCCGTGCCCAGAGCCCCCTTCCACACCCTGAACCTCTGATTCCCGGCCCCACCCCCGCATCCCAACCCTCAGCCCTAGCCCTGAGCCCCTCCCACACTCCAAGCCCCTCATCCCCAGCTCCGTTGGGGCACGGGCATCAACAATTTTCTTCAACTGGGTCGCCAGAAAAAAGTTTGAAAACCACTGGATTACACCATCCCAGTGCCTGCTGGCATGTTTCAATTAGCCGCTTCCCCTCTGAAGTGGGATGGGCAGCAGGTGTATCCCAGGGAGGGCGTGACCCAGCGAGCATGACCAGGGCCTGGCTCCCACCAAGGGCTGGGCCGGCGCCCTGGGGAATTCCAGGCTCCAGTGCAAAGGGGCCACAGTCGCGCTGAAGATTTGCTTGGGGATCACGAGGGCCCCTCTGAGCAGGTCCAGCCGCCAATGAAAGCCCCGTGGCTGGCTGGGTCAGGGGGCTCGGACGCCGGGGCTCTGCGGCCTTGTGAGGCCGGATGTCTACGCGGCCTGAGTGCGGGGAGCCAGCGAGAGGGACATGCCCTATGTCACTGGGACAGCGAACCCCAGCCCCCGCGGGAGCCACAGGCGGGGCGGGGCGGGGCGCGGCCTCACCTGCTCCGAGTTATCCAGCGAGCTCCCCGGCTTCCCGATGCACTTCCGGAAACACTTGTCGGTCATCCTCTGGGGAGAGCACAGAGCGTCAGAGCCCGAGCCCGCCATCCGCCCCCCTCCCCCCGGCCCGGCCCCGCCCCCACCTGCAGCAGCTCCTGCGCGTTGGCCACGGCGATCTGCACCTTCACCTGCTCCATGATGAGCCCCGGGTCCAGCTTCCCCCCCGCGGCCCCGAACTCGGAGCCGAACCCGCCCTCCATCCCCGCGCCGCCTGCCCGCCCACCGCGCCCGCTCGGAACTGAAGGGCCCGCGCGGGGCACCACGGGACGAGCAGGCCGCCGGGCCTACAACTCCCAGCATGCACCGCGCTACGGATGCCGCCCGAGGCATTACGGGATGTGGCCTAGTCCCGGAACCCGCGCTCCGTCGACCCCGAGAGCGTCCCCGCCGCGAGCTCCCCTGGCAACGCCGCGCCACAGCGCCCCCTAGCACCCCTATAAGGCAGCCTCTAGTACGGGGGTGGGCAAACTTTTTGGCCCGAGGGCCACATCGGGCCGGCTAGGGAAGGCTGTGCCTCCCAAACCGCCTGGCCCCCCTCCCCCTAACTGCTCCCCTCAGAACACCCCCTACCGCTCCTTGTCCCCTGACCGCCCCCTGCCCCTCTCCACCCCCACCAGCCCCTGTCAGAATGTGGCCCTGCGAACATGGGCGGAGGATTCAGGAGGCGCTGGGGCAGCCGGAGACAAGCTGCGGTTTCCGCTTCAAAGCTGCTCCTCCTGAGTCCTCCGCCTGCGTTCCCCGCGCTCCCGCCACCCTGACCCCGCAGTGCAGCCCCCCCCCCCCCCGCCTGTGCTGAGCTGCCCGAGTGCCCGGTCCTGGGTCCCCCTGTTGTTGGGGCGGGGGGCCATGCCAGGCCACCCTTTGTTCACTTGTAAACCTGCCCGAGTCGCAGCGCCCGGCCGGAGCCAGCCGTGCTGCAGCGCTGCCGGCATGGCGAGCTGAGGCTCTGGGGGAGGGGGAACAGCGGGGGAGGGGCCGGGCAGGACAGCCGTGGCCCACGGGCCATAGTTTGCCCATCTCTGCTCTAGTATCACCACCACGCTGGAAAGTGAAGTGGATTGTCAGCTGGTTCCAACAGCCGTTGCCATCGGTAACCCAAGGGCTGGGAGTGAAGACTCGAGCTCACAGCACAGGAGGGGGTTATGGACAGTTCCCAGGCCGGAGCTGGTTGAGCAGGAGGAAGGGTGGAGATTACCGTTGCCAATTTTGTTTGGAGGGTTCATCCCTTGACATAATACACCAGGGGTCCGCAACCTTTCAGAAGTGGTGTGCCGAGTCTTCATTTAGTCACTCTAATTTAAGGTTTTGCGTGCCAGTAATACGTTTTAATGTTTTTAGAAGGTTTCTTTCTATAAATCTATAATATATAACTAAACTATTGTTGTATGTAAAGTAAATAAGGTTTTTAAAATGTTCAAGAAGATTCATTTAAAATTAAATTAAAATGCAGACCCCCCCCGGACCAGTGGCCAGGACCCGGGCAGTGTGAGTGCCACTGAAAATCAGCTCACGTGCCGCCTCTGGCACGCGTGCCATAGGTTGCCTACCCCTGTAATACACAATACTCAGGCCTGCCATGAGGCAGGGGGCTGGGCTAGATGACCTCGCGAGGTCTCTTCCAGTACTAGGATTCTATGACAATCTTTAATTAAAAGATTATTCTTCAGTTCCTGGAGACTCCAAGACTAGGGTTTGCCAGGTGTGTTTTTTGTCTGGAACGCCCAGTCAAAAAGTGACCCTGGCCATTAAAAGTCCAGTCCGCAGCGCAGTAGGGCTAAGGCAGGCTCCTTGCCTGCCGTGGCTCTGCATGGCTCCCGGAAGCAGGGGCATGTGCTCCTATGGGTAGGGGCAGCCAGGTGGCTCTGCACCCTGCCCCTGCCCCAAGTGCCATCTCTGCAGCTCCCATTGGCTGGGAACTGCTGCCAATGGGAACTGTGGGGGAAGAACCTGCGGACGGGGCAGTGCACAGAGCCATCTGGCCACGCCTCTGCATAGGAGCCAGAGGGACAAACATGCCACTGCTTCGGGGAGCTGCTTGAGGTAAGTGCTGCCCTGAGCCTGCACCTCTGACCCCTTGCCCCAGCCCTTATCCCCCTCTGAACCTCCCCAGCTGAGCCCAGACCCGTCATCCTCAGCCAGAGTCTGCACCCCCATGCAGAGCCCTCACACCCCCCCACACCCCAATCCCCTGTCTCAGCCCAGAGCCCCCTCCCATACTCCGAATCCCTCTGCTCCACCCCCCCACCCCAGAGACCCCCTCCTGCACCCCAAACCCCATATCCCTGGCCCCACCCCAGAGCCTGCAGCCCCAGCTGGAGCCCTCACCCTCTCCCACACCCCAACCCCTTGAGCTAGCCCCCTGAAAACAAGCAAGTTTGTGAGGGTGCAGAAAGCGAGCGATGGGGGGGGGGGATGGAGCGAGCAGGGGGGGGGGCCTCAGAGGAGGGGCGGGGGGGCAAGAGTGTTCGGTTTTGTGCAAGTAGAAAGTTGGCAACCCTATCCAGGACAATCCTGGAGGATTGGCAACCCTAGGAAGACAAAAGGCACACTGAGGACTAAGACTGTTGTCTCCTGTCCTCCAGACCAGGCTAGGGGAGCATCCCACCTGTGTCAGAGATTTGAGACAAAGAAAACAGAGCAGCCCAGTTTTGTCATCATCCCCATTTTACAGATGGGAAACTGAGGCACAGAAAATGTCTTGCAGGCCAGCGGCAGAGCTGAGAATAGTCCCAGGTCTCCCACTTCCCAGTCCTGTGCTCCAACAACTAGAAACAGAAACTAGACTAATTCAGATAGAAGGAGTTGTGATTTGTTTGTCAGATATTTTTCTAACTCCCAGAGGAGGAATGGTGGATCAGGTAATGCTCAGTAAATGCTTTGGGGGTGCCAAGTGTTTACTATAAATAAGTGCTGGTGAGAAAAGCTGGGCTGATAGCCCTGGAGACTTCAGAGTACAGGCTGAGGTCCTCCAAAGGGCCCACACTGCCAGTAAACAATAGTAACATTATTCAGTGGAGAGAGCAGCCACTAGAAGTGTAAACCAATGCCTAAGACCAGCTGGCTCAGGTGGTCTCAATCACTGGCTGGAAATCTAACTCAGGTTGGTAGTGACCAACCGCTGCATTAGAACTAGGCCTGTCAATTAATTGCAGTTAACTCAAGCGATTAACTCAAATCAAATTAATTTGATTTTAAAAAATCACAACTGCAGTTTTAATTGCACTGTTAAACAATAATAGAATACCAATTTAAATTTATTATAAATATTTTTGCATGTTTATCTACATTTTCAAATATATTGTTTTCAATTACAGCACAGAATACAAAGTGTACAGTGCTTACTTTATATTATTTTTTATCTTTTTTATAGTGCAAATATATGTAATCAAAGGAAATGGTATTTTTCAATTCACCTCATACCAGTACTATAGTGCAACTTACAAATGAAGATTTTTGTTACATAACCACACTTAAAAACAAAACAATGTAAAACTTTAGAGCCTACAAGTCCACTCAGTCCTACTTTTTGTTCAGCCAATCTCTAAAACAAACAAGTTTGTTTACATTTACAGGAGATACTGCTGCCTGCTTATTTACAATGTCACTTGAAATTGAGAACAGGTGTTCACATGGCACTTCAAAATGTACAAAACATCCAAAAATATTTAAATAAATGGTATTCTATTATTGTTTAACAGTGCAATTAAAACTGATTATCACAATTTTTTTTTTTTAATCTCAATTTTTTAAATAGTTTGACAGCCCTAATTAAAACATGAGCTGGTGGCTTTCGTTCAGTTCCCAGTGGGTAGGAATCCATCACCACTAGCTGCCAATGATTTTCCCCTTTTTGGTCATCACAGGAAGCCAATAGAAACAATCCCTCCAGAACACAGTGGAGACACTGCACAAAATCCAGTGGGGTCAGGATCTCCTGCAGTGAGGGAAAGGAGGTGGAAGTTTGCACTGCTACTATTGGAAGCCAAATGCCAGAGTAGAAAAGGACTCCTTTACCCCTGCACCACACTCAAGGGGACAACATATCACACCGATTTCATAGAATTATAGAATATTAGAGTTGGAAGAGACTTCAGGAGGTCATCTAGTCCAATCCCCTGCTCAAAGCAGGACCAATTCCCAACTAAATCATCCCAGCCAGGGCTTTGTCAAGCCGGGCCTTAAAAACCTCTAAGGATGGAGATTCCACCACCTCCCTAGGTAACCCATTCCAGTGCTTCACCACCCTCCTAGTGAAATAGTGTTTCCTAATATCCAACCTAGACCTCCCCCACTGCAACTTGAGACCATTGCTCCTTGTTCTGTCATCTACCACCACCGAGAACAGCCTAGCGCCATCCTCTTTGAAAACTCACTTCAGGTAGTTGAAGGGCTGCTATCAAATCCCCCCTCACTCTTCTCTTCAGACTAAATAACCCCCGTTCCCTCAGCCTCTCCTCGTCATGTGCCCCAGCCCCTAATCATTTTTGTTGCCCTCCACTGGACTCTTTCCAATTTATCCACATCCCTTCAGTAGTGGGGGGACCAAAACTGGATGCAATACTCCAGGTGTGGCCTCACCAGTGCTGAATAGAGGGGAATAATCACTTCCCTTGATCTGCTGGCAATCTTCCTACTAATACAGCCCAATATGCCATTGGCCTTCTCTTCTCTGTTTGTCTACGTGGGGATGACACCCAGTTATGACACACGAGGCAGCCTTTGAATGGGGTTTGGTTTGTTTTAAACAAAAGAAGGTAACAGATAAAATTCAAAACATTTATTGGAGTGTGTTGTACAAAAAGGTTTCCAGTCATAAAATGTATATTACAAATCATTGAAAGAGACATTTGGCATGCATATTTCTTAAACAAAAAATTGTGAAATGATAAAGTCTAGATCTTTGTGTAGTTTTCATATGCTCCACACCAACATTTTCTATTTCTCTGTTCTTCACTTAGCAGATTTTTTTTCATAATTACTTATTTAAAAACTCAATAAGCCATTATCAAAAAGCTCTTTTACAGCAAATTTCCCAAGGAAATGTCAGTCAAGGCGAGCAGTGGCCTAGACCTGGAGCTACCAAAAGGCTGTGTTACAAAATTACAATTCAAGTCAAAAGGCATCACTGTTACGAAAATAGAGTTCAAACAAGACAGTATCATTTTGTCCAAATGTAAAGCCTCTTGGCTTAAACTTTGTTTAAAATAGCTTATTGCTTGCAATATTAGTGTAACAATCTGGGTATCTGAAAAACACCAGAATGTCTGTCCGACCCAGCAGACTACATCATGTAGACTACATCAAATCTACATAAACTCCTGACTACAAATTCTTGGAAATTCAATAAAAGACATTTTTCTTTTACTAACCCCAAAGTCAATACAGTGCATTGTGCTTCTTTGAACTAATTCTCTCAAAAGTAAGCATCTTTTTTTCCCTCTAGACATTAGCATTTCAAGAAAGGCATTATGTTTACAAATAATAATTGCATGTAAATATGGGCTTATATAAAAATCACCTTTAAATTATTTTAAAGCTAAGCATATTTAAGGGCTAATAGAAATTCTGTTTCCCAGGCCACTTGAAGTTTCAAACAGTAAAAAAATCTGACACAATTTGTCTCCACGTTCAGCTAATGCAATGCTTTGAAATGCAATCACCAAGCATCCTTCCACTCACTGGTCCCTATAAGGCTGTGTTTCCTTCCAAGTCGGGTTTGGAATTGGGCCCAACGGTGATGGTAAAGGCCAGTATCCAATATGGACATGCCCGCTGTTTAGAGGTTAGCCTTTCAAAACTAGATAGAGAAAGAATAATTATAAAATGGCTTAAGAGTGAGAAAGTGAGATAAGTGGCTACAGGGCATGCATTATATTGCTAAAAGCCTGCCTCTTGTACTATCCTTCTCCTATTAACACAGGGAAGGGGAGAATACAAAAGGAAGGATTCACCTTTCAGATGGGATGAGGGTGCAGAGTAATCTCTAGGAGCCACTTTCTGACCCCTACAGTATGTCTAACCGGTTTCAGGTTAAGGATCTTTACATGGGATGTTTGAAAAGAAGTATTTTTAAGTATATAAAGAACACTAAACCCCTCTGGGCACATGCTGTGGGTTCTGCGTGCCCTGTTGCTCAACAAAAAAACATGTATACTGAGTGCATTTCCCTTCACAGTACACTCTGGTTCACATTGTAATGTAACCAACAGCAATTACATTCAACAGAGTCAAATTAAGCTAGCCTTTACATTTCAGGCTGTGGGAAGCTGACTCCACACACACCCCTGCTTCCTGAGACTATTTTTTGGTTCCTACTATGAATGCACACTATATGCTGGCCAACCCCCAGCCATTGGCATAGCAACACTGATCAAAGACCTACAAATCATTCCTAACTCTTTCTTTTATAAAAAGAACAGGAGTACTTGTGGCACCTTAGAGACTAACAAATTTATTTGAGCATAAGCTTTCATGGGCTACAGCCTACTTCATCGGATGCAACTCTGGATTCTGAGTCACCAGGGTGACTCAGAGTCCAGAGTTGCATCCGATGAAGTAGGCTGTAGCCCACAATAAATGTGTTAGTCTCTGAGGTGCCACAAGTACTCCTGTTCTTTTTGTGATACAGACTAACACGGCTGCTACTCTGAAATCTTTCTTTTATGCTTTCAGGGACAAATCCAGAGTCCTGTACCAGCCCAAGTAGCCAGACTGTGTACTAGGCATGTGCAGGGCAAGAGGAATCATGGTCGCTCCATTGCCTGGGCAGAGCTGCCATTTCCCAGAGGCTATTGCAGCACAATTGCTGAAGTGTGACCTGAAGCAGGTTGTCAGGAAGGAGAGGGGCAGGAGGATCTGTGTAGCCATGCCTCTCCCGCTGCATGTTGTCACACCAGGAGCTCAGATTCCTCTGTGGCAGGGGTGGGCAAACTTTTTGGCCTGACGGCCACATCGGGGTTCTGAAACTGTATGGAGGGCCAGGTAGGGAAGGCTGTGCCTCCCCAAACAGCCTGGCCCTGGCCCCCTCCCTCTTCCTGCCCCCCTCAGAACACCTGACCCATCCAAACCCCCCTGCTCCTTGTCCCCTGACCCTAACCGCCCCCCCCCGGGACCCTACCCCCTAACCAACCCCCCCTGTCCCCTGACTGCCCCCACTCCTATCCATGCCCCCGCCCCCTAACAGGTCCCCTGGGACTCCCACGTCTATCCAACCGCGCCCTGCTCCCTGTCTGCCCCCCTGGGGCCTCCTGCCTCTTATCCAACCCCCCCAATCCCTGCCCCCTTACCATGCCGCTCGGAGCACCAGGACAGGCAGCCACGCCGCCCAGCCGGAGCCAGCAACACCGCCGCGCAGTCTAGAGCACCGTGGCAGGCTGGCGGCTCTCGCAGCCACACTGCCCGGCAGGAGCTCGCAGCCCCACCACCCAGAGCGCTGGTGGCACGGCAAGATGAGGCTGTGGGGAAGGGGGGGACAGCAGGGGAGGAGCTGGGGGCTAGCCTCCCCGTCCGGGAGCTCAAGGGCTGGGCAGGATGGTCCCACGGGCCGTAGTTTGCCCACCTCTGCTCTATGGCCATGCCATGCAGGAGGATGCTGGATTTGCTCCCCTCCCACACCCCAAGTACCTTCACAATATGCAAACCTGGGAGAGGGAGCATTTATAGTACGCTTTTCACATAGCTCTTTGTTGCTGTTCCCTTTGCTATTAGTGAATAAAGGCTTGCCTACATGGGGAAATTGACCAGCTATAGCTATTCCAGTGTAACTCCCTTAGGTCAGAATAAAATGACTTGAATTCCAGAATAGAATGTCCACACCAATGAGTTATATTGGCATAGCTAGAGCAAAATCATTATTTTGTGCTAACTAGACTGATCAATTCTCCCTCACAGGCCAACTCTGCCTTCTTAAGGAACCTGCATTTGTAATATTAAGTCTATTGCCATGGAAATTCTGATGATCTTCCACATACAACATGAATGGCTCACCTGCAGGATCTAATAGAAAAAGATGGCTAGGTAGGAAGAAGCTACACTTGGTCTGAACACAAAGCTTTAATTAACTATTGGGATTGGCAAAAACAAAAACAAAAAAAAGAATAGAAAAATAAATACAAAAAACAAAAAATGAACAGTGCTGCTTTAGATCTGGTATAGCAGAAAATGCTTCCAGTTTGGAGTGCCTACTTTAATCTGATGAAAGAGTCAGGCTGAATGCTCAGCAAGTCAAACATAAATGGGAAAGGGGGTGTTTTCAGAAGAGACACATTAATGCAAACAAGAAGCGGAATACAGTAGTTTTACTGTGTCTTGCACTTTACAATCAGGAATTGCTCCTTACATTTTAAGTAGCCTTCTGAAAAATGCAGTGGTAACCATCACCAAAGCAAAGATGCTTTTAGGAGGTTAGTCTTAGTCTATTGAGCTTCTTATACTGTCCCATCTCACCACCGTCTCTAAGCACCTATGTTACATAAACATGGCATGGCAGGAGGAAGAAGCAATTTACATCCAGAAATCACTGTTGCAGCCTTTTTTACCTTTCTTAATGGTGTAAGCTTGTGTGTCAGTTTCAGGCAGGATTATTACAGTTAACAAAGGCCATAAAACATCAAGCTCTTCAACCTTGCATGTGCAGAACTCAGAGGAAGTTAATCTGTACCAGCACTGGCATTTGAACAAGCTTCTAGGAAGTTTCATAGGAAACAACTCCAAACTTAGGGCCCAATTCTGTAGACACTTACTAGGGGATGTTGTGCTCACCACCTTGGCCAGTCCCACTGACTTCAATGAGCCAGTTCAGGGTAAAAGGCACTACAGCCAGTAGTAAGGGTCTGTAAGCATCAGACCCTAAAGCAAGACACATTCTCATATTCAGTATGTGTTGCAGAAACTATGGCTCAGATCACATGAGGTCTTTTCTGATACAAGCTGCCCTTCTAGCCCAGACTTTACAAGGAAATTCACTAAATAAAGCCAACTGATTCTTCAATGAACTACATATTATTCTATATAGTTTAAAATATTAAAGGAATAAGTCTACTACAAAGCAGAATGAGCACTCTGAATACTGGCCAACATTAAAAAAAATATATAGATCTTTAAAAAAAACCTATCTTCTATATAAGGTAAATCATGAAAACAGAGTTGGAAAGGGAAACAGAGTCCAGTGGTTAGAAGGTATATTGCAAAAACAGTTTCACCCTGATTGCATTCATTTGCATAACAATAATTTAGAAAAGGTAATTGGCAGTGGTATGGCTGAGAAACACAATTTCAGCTATATATATTTTGCAGCGATAGGTATGATTTACTACATATTCAACCACCTACTCAAGCAGAGTGGGAATATAAGAAAAATGACCAAATACAAGGACAAAGAGAAACATTCTTCCAAAAATCCATTTCTTTTTACTGCTTTTTCACAATGAACATTGATAATGGACTAAAATATAATTCTAAATACTTTACTAGCATTTAATTGTGATAATTAAATCACCTTACTGAGGTGAACATTTTGTGAACACCTGCAGAAAATTAGCACCTCAGACATTTTTTAAACGAGAAGAGAAAGTTCATAACCTTTTTAAAAATCCCTTTCCCACCCTGCTTGCATTGTAGCAAAGCCATCAATTAAAGCCACTAACCTGGCCTTCTAAGTTATATCTGTCAGTCTAAATACCGTTCAGAGAACATAATGTCCAAAAGCCACCAAAAACATCCAAACCTTCTAGCTTGTGTGATGAATCTAAACTACTTGAATAACAAGATCAGAGTTCAAGAGTGCAGGTAGTACAAGAGTTCTATGCTGGCATCAAATGGTATCCAAATGATCAACTATTGGGAAAAAATGTTTGCTTACATTGCAGTCAATATATTCTTTGGAGCAGTCAATTATACTTCATAGTGTATAAAGGTGCACTACCACAAGAATCCTAATGCTTCTGGTAGTCAAAATGACCTCTGGTAAAAACACAAGAGAGGAAACCAGAACTTAAGGAGACATTATCAGATACAATAACATTTTTTTAGTAATATCTTACTTCTAATATGTATTGTACTTAGAGCATTTCAGTCAGGCTGGACAACCTGCTGCGGCAAACAATGCAAGAAATTGCTTACACCCAAACCAAAAACTTCTCACTTTTTAAAGACATTTTGCAAATGCTTTGTTGCCTAAACTATCTGACAATGTCCCTTTACATACAACAGAACTATTAATAAACTGAATGTAGCAGTGATAAAAAAAATCAACATTTACGATTGCTTTTTAAAACCCCATCAAATATGTATCATAGCCAAAAATAAAATATTTTAACATCTAAAATCTGAATTATTGAAACCAAAAGTTCTGTTTAATGCCAAATACTTTACAACCATTAGCTCATGATTCATATCATCATATCTATTGTCCATCACAATTTCACCCTTGCATCCACTATTTATTAGGGTCTCAATCGTGACTGAAAGTCCCGATAAATAAAACCGTGAAAAAATTCAGCTTTGATCCCTCATTACATTCAGACTATACCTGCCCGAGAATAACTGGGACCCATCATTCTCCACCAGTGTTAGCAATGACGGAGCGATAACGCGGAAAGGTTCAGATGTTGTCTAATCCTACTTGGAATAGGGTTAAATACCACGGTACTCTTGCCACCTCTGTCTACACTGCAGCTTCTATCATTGCTTCCACTGGTGGAGCAGCATCTGTGGTAAATTCTGGGTTATAATTTTCCTAGTGTATACAAGACTCAATATATCAAAAGGATATTACCATTTTCTTAAATGACTCCAGTACTGTGGGAAGCACTCACGTTGGGTTCTCTGAAAGCCCTGTACAGGCTCATACTGCCTTAAATCTGTTATTTAAAAACCAGCTTGAGGTTAAAGAATGACATATTTATTAGGGCTGTCAAGCGATTAAAAAAATTAGTCGCGATTAATCACGTGATTAAAAAAATTAGTTGTGATTAATGGCACTGTTAAACAATAATAGAATACCATTTATTTAAATATTTTTGGGTGTTTTCCACATTTTCAAATATATTGATTTCAATTACAACACAAAATACAAAGTGTACACTGCTCACTTTATATTTATTTTTGGTTACAAATATTTGCACTGAAAAAAACAAAAGAAATAGTATTTTTAATTCACCTAATACAAGTATTGTAGTGCAATCTCTTTCTCATGAAAGTTGAACTTACAAATGTAGAATTATGTACAAAAAAATAACTCCATTCAAAATTAAAACAATGTAAAACTTTAGAGCCTACAAGTCCACTCAGTTCTACTTCAGCCAATCCCTCAGAGAAACGAGTTTGGTTACAATTTGCAGGAGAAAATGCTGCCCACATCTTGTTTACAATGTCACCTGAAAGTGAGAACAGGCATTTGCATGACACTGTTGTAAGCCAGCGTGGCAAGATATTTACGTGCCAGATGCGCTAAAGATTCATATGTCCCTTCATGCTTCAACCACCATTCCAGAGGACAAGCGTCCATGCTGATGATGGGTTCTGCTCGATAACGATCCAAAGCAGAGCAGACCGACACATGTTCATTTTCATCATCTGAGTCAAATGCCACCAGCAGAAGGTTAATTTTCTTTTTTGGTGGTTCAGGTTCTATAGTTTCTGCATCGGCGTGTTGCTCTTTTAAAACTTCTGAAAGCATGCTCCACACCTTGTCCCTCTCAGATTTTGGACGGCACTTCCGATTCTTAAACCTTGGGTCGAGTGCTGTAGCTATTTTTATAAATCTCACATTGGTACCTTCTTTGCATTTTGTCAAATTTGCTGTGTGTTCTTAAAACGAACATGTGCTGGGTCATCATTCAAGACTGCCATAACATGAAATATATGGCAGAATGCGGGTAAAACAGGAGACACATAATTTTCCCCCAAGGAGTTCAGTTGCAAATTTAATTAATGCGTTATTTTTTTAATGAGCATCATCAGCATGGAAGCATGTCCTCTGGAATGGTGGTCAAAGCATGAAGGGGCATACAAATCTTTAGCATATCTGGCACGTAAATACCTTGCAACGCCCGCTACAAAATGCCATGCGAATGTCTGTTCTCACTTTCAGGTGACATTGCAAATAAGAAGCAGGCAGCAGTATCTCACGTAAATGTAAACAAACTTGTTTGTCTTAGCAATTGGCTGAACAAGAAGTAGGACTGAGTGGACTTGTAGGCTCTAAAGTTTTACATTGTTTTGTTTTTGAGTGCAGTTATGTAACAAAACAAATCTGCATTTGTAAGTTACACTTTCATGACAAAGATTGCACTACAGTACTTGTATGAGGTGAATTGAAAAATTCTATTTCTTTTGTTCATCATTTTTACAGTGCAAATATTTGTAATCAACAATAATATAAAGTGAGCACTGTACATTTTGTATTCTGTGTTACAGAAATCAATGTATTTGAAAATGTATGGAAAACATCCAAACATATTTCATAAATTCCAATTGGTATTCTTTTGATTAACAGTGAGATTAATTGTGATTAATTTTTTTGAGTTAATCGCATGAGTTAACTGCGATTAATCAACAGCCCTAATATTTACCCTACTCTGAAGGAGTCCTGTCCCATTTTAGCTTAAAATTCATTCTACTGCAGGTTTGTATATAAGACAAAAGTTTTAATGGTGGGGAAATAATCCAATATTCCCATAGTAGGCAAGGGGGGAGGATAAAGAAATCTATTTAAAAATCCTGGCAGTTTTGCTTGATTAATTTTTTTTTCTATAAAAATGTAACAAGGAATAAACTTTTAAAGAAATCAGATGATACATATAAAAATAGTTTTCAGTGGCTCTGGAGGAAAAAAAATAGCAAAAATAAAAGGAAAGAAAGGAAAAAAGTAGCAAATAATAATGTTTTTTCACATCACTGAACATCCTCTAGACGTTGTCCTGGGATCCCCCTGGAGGAACAAAGAAATTAGTTAGTGCACAGTAGAATGATAGCAGGCCACAAGCACCTCATGTCCTGTCTTGACTAGTACAAAAGATAACTCAAGTTAGCTAACATGACTTGAAACACCATTTGGCACCTACTGCAGACAGTTTAACACCTTTACAAACTTGTTAGTTGGTCATGTTGTAACCTAGGCTCAGGTATCATACTGGTTTAAAAAGCATCTTTCTCCTAATCCAGATAGACCCCCGGTGGGGGCTATCACTAAACAAGTTGGGAGTATGGCAAGAAGCAGTGTTGGCAGAGTTCCCTGCTATTATTCCACACTGGCAGAGAGGAGGGAAGAAGTGTGATATTGAGTCATCGTTGGAACTGTATTATCCTTCCTCTAAATGCAGTCTGTAATAATGCACAAACACACACCAATGAAGCTCGACCAGATATCTGGCACAGAACTGTATCCTGGCACCATGCTTCTATGGATACAAAACACACAACACTGTGTATTTGTTTTCAGATTCTTCCACTCTCTGAATTCAATCTCCTTGAAACCAAGAAATGTCCAGAAGTTGATTTTAAAATTGCATTGGCCTAGCCTGCTGAGTTCATTGTGAAAGAGGCTACTAATGCCCACTGATCAAATCTGAATATATGGCAATAGTTTACAGTAGTTTGAAAGTGCCCTCTAGTATAACATGCACAAAGTTTTTCTCTTCTGTCAGCTCCATTAGCTGCTGGCCATTCATTCTCCCATACTCATTCTAAAGCATTGGAATTTACATAAAAGGTAATCGTAACAAGGTCAGCCAAGTTTATTTATTGTGTAACATTTGTATCCTGCAGGAAAACACACCAGCAAAGCCCAGCTGCCATAGTGGGAACAGGATCGTCCACTTCCCTGTAATTAACTGCCATATTTTTCAGAATATCTTCTGTCTCTTTAGAGCAAGGATGCTACAGACATTAGTGCTAGCCCTGCTAGTAGGGAAGGCAGCACAGGCTGGTGGGAATCACTGATCACACAATTTCCCAGCTCTTATTTCATACAGCTGTCGAAGAGCAGCAATAGGAATCTACAGGGCAATAAAGATTTTTCTTTGTTCTACGGAGTTTACACTATCACCAACCTTCACGGCCTTTCTCAGAAACACTCCTGCTGTTTCAAATCCATTAGCACCAGGATTATGTCCCAAAGTCTATGGCACCCTGACCTGTCAGCAGTCACTGCCTACAGTGCATCTTGTGGGGCCCAAAAGGATACATCAGTTCCTGAAGTTAAGAGCTCAGGAGCAGGGACTGCAGAATGCTCTCTTTGGCACATCCTTTACAGGAACCTATTCCAAAAGCTGGGATCAGAATGGCCACAGCTTGCAAAAGCTGTTGGAAGATGCACCATTCCATGCTTGAATCTAACCCAATTCACCAGGCACAAGTGAGGAGAAGTGGGAGGATAGCCTGAGTTTAAACAAACGGTTCTCATCATATTACCTGCTGGTGAAAGAGATCCTCTTCTCCAAACTCTGCTTCATCCTCCTCCTCATTCTCCCGCACCACAACTGATTTTGTGATGCTTCTTACTGCAACTTCCTAGACAAGGGGACAGACACAGGTGTTCGCTTTGCCATCAGCTCTTCCCCTCTCACCCAAACTTTGGGGAATTCCAAGCAGTTGGCCACATATTTGAATGATCATCCCTGGTTTGGGGTTTTTATGAAACCAAATCCTAGCCAATAAGGTTCTGCAAACTACAGGCCCTCCCTTATTTCTGCCCATCTCTAACTGTAGTGATGTAATTTTTGTTTTCAATCATCCTTATCTTTAGCTATTTTCTCTTATTCCTAGAAGTTTGAGAGGGAGCAGATAAGATGCCTTTCTACCTTTCATGTGGGGTTTATTCATTTTTAAAAACCTACTAATGGGCTTAACTGGGAACTGTGACATAAAAGACTGAGGAATGTGCTAAGATCTGATCTATTTCTCTTAACTATTACACAGCTAAACTGAAACCTCTATCTAATTTCCACTCATATTCTATGTCAGTTGCATGTACCAATTATTTGGAATTGTTGTCTTCACTAAGCTACTACAAGGATTATTTTAAAATTCAGGAAGTTTCCTTCCTTTCTAATTTATTGTAGCAAAGATTAGTAATAAGAAGCTGTTGGTCCTCACAGCAGTTGCACATTGGAATTGTATGTAGGGGATACATCTGAATTTCTGGGGAAATCTTCCTAGATACAGACATTTCCAAGTGGAGGTACTGACAAATATCAGGTTGTGGGGAGAGGTTATTTTATTTTTGAGGATCCTTCAGCTACTAATTGAATAAATGTGTCCAGTTTGAATACTGAGCCAGTTCCCTTCCCTGTGTATATCTATGATCTTTTATCCTACCTCTGTGTCCTGTGCTGCTGTTCCTGCAATACCTTCATAGAACTGTCAGCAAGAAAGGCATGAAAACTGACACAATGCTGGTCAGTTTTACTTTGCTATTGCTTCTGGGCAGCTGAAGCAATGCATGTTTACCAATAGCAGCCAAAGCATGATCCTCCCTTGCAAGATTCTTCTGCAGGGACAGTTTTCAAAAACAGTTGAGGGAGGATGCAGGACAACGAAGAATACTCAGAAACCTGTGCCCAGTGGAAACTCCTGATATGGTTGCAGCACTGAAGAAATCTCTATTTTTTTTGCATTATTATTGTTTACATAGCACCCTAAAATATGCTAAGTATCATCATTTGGAATAATGAGCAATGCACATTTGCTTTCTCTACTGGAAATGTATACTCAAATCCTCTACTCTCCAGGACAGTTCACTAAAAAGATCAACTAAAGTGATCAGTATGTTGAACCATGTTTCCTAAAACCACATTTGAGCTCATAGATGTTTATCCCTTAAACGTTACAGACAAATGAAAACACTACTTTGTTTAAAAGAAGAGAGTTAAGGATAGTGTGAAACTGCGATTTTGTCAAAAATGCATAGACGGGTTTGGGAGGTAATGCAGCCCACATCATTTTCCAGAAGACAAAGCTTACCTCTCCATCAGAGTTCACCAGATATGTGCGGATGTCTCCTCCAGTGCCCCAGCTGCTCTGATTCTTCCACACAAGGACAGAAGGGGGGCTATGAGTCACACCTGCATCTGCAGCCCAGATCTAAGAAAGAGAAATTCTATATGCAGATGTTTATGCCCTTTTTCTTTTTATATGTAAAAAACCCTATATTTTTACTTTTATCATTACCCTTTTCTTGCCACCCCACTTGCTCCTTCTCATTTCCCAATGACAGTGAAGTAGATGAAACTAGAGTGAAACTATTTGCAGGAAAATGTTTTTTTCCCTACAAAACGTTAAGAAGCTGCAAGTTAATAGCAAGCACAGTTACAGAGAAGAGAAAATAAATGGAGTTTAATATTTCAGTCATTTCTTTTCTGCATATAGTAATTAATCTTCCTGGACTCAGTGCATTTACTATCATGGTAGAGCCCAGAGACAAAATACAGCTGCCATACTCATCCCGTTAACCTCTTAAAAGGCTATAAGTTCCCACTTGCTATGGCAAATATTTAAGCAATAATACAAGGAAAGCTGCTCCTTTCCTATGGAGGGACTTTTAACGCAGATTGCAGACAAAATATCTAATTTAGTAATGATTCATTTGGTGAACACAAAAATGCATATAAAATGCCAGATAACAGGCCTAACCCGACAGTTCTTAATCCACTAAAATGGTACTGCAGAAATTCAACTCCCATATCGTATTCTTTAGGAGCATGATCTTACTCCAAACAAAAGTGAGCTCAATGGGAGCAGGGGCAAGCCCTATATCAAGCCCAGTTAAACACTCGCTCACATTCACACCAGATGCCACAGCAACAACAAAAGTGTCTCCTCAGTGACTTACTGTAACAGTTTGCCCAGCCCTGAGGACATACTTTGGAGTAAATTTATAAGCAATTTCTTCCGCATCTCCAATTTGTCTCTTCAGTCTCCAGTTACCCAGAGACTGGTCCTAATGGAAAGATATAGAAGTTTATTTAGGAATAGATATCTAGAGCCAGACAGATGGCATCTCTAATGCCTGTGTATTTATTAAAATGCTAAGGATACAGTCACTAGCTTTTCCCACGGTTTGTTATTGGGTCACATGCACTGTAGCTTCTGGGAGTATTTTTTTTTTTAACCCAATGAATAGTTTAGATTGCAAGCTCCTTATTTAAGGCCCAATCCTGCAAATACACAAGTAAGTAACTGTACTCACCCACTAATCCCATTAGAGTCAATGAGACTACTCAAATGAGTAAACTTACCTAGAGGTTTGTTTGCAGGATCAGGCTACTAAATGGTAAGCTTCTTGGAACACAAACTATCCCCTCTTCTGTGTCCTGTATAGCGCTGACCACAATATTGGTGCTGAAACAATACTATCAGCATTTAAGTACCACTTTGTCACTTCTGAAGGAGCGGTGCCCAAGGGAGACTGGCCATCATCTCTCTCCGGGGCGCAGTATGTTTGGGTTACAAAAGGCCATGTCATATCTGCATGCTAGCTCACTGCGGCCTTTCTAAAGGTTCTGCTAACACTCACCTTCTCAGAGTTGTTCTTCAATTGAACATATTTTCCCTCCAGGTCTATCTCTTCTATGCTGATGCCTCCTGTGGCTGAGGCTTGCTGGGACATTTGGAAACTACTGCTGCTACCGCTGGTGCTACCACTACTACTCCCAGTGCCAATTCCACTTGTACCACTGCCTGAAAGCTCCTCTGCTTCAACCCGTTTTCTCTTGCCTCGAGAAGAGCGAACAACTGAAGTGCTGGTGCTACTGCTGCTGGAGGTAGCCTTGGAGACTGTAACACGGGAGGACGGGCTTGGCGACAGCTTCAATCTTAATGCAATCAAACAGACATTTTAACCAGATGAAGAAGGCTGCAGTTAGATTCTCAGGAGTGGTCCAGGGGATTATTTGAGAGAATTAATATACACAATAACATGCCACAGTACACCAATACCCTAGGCTTTTATATGAACTGCTTTAAGGCATGATGACAGAAGCAGGAGAAACACAGAGTCCTGCAACCTTTGGCAGGTAAGTACAAAAGGAGCTGAATGTCAAGTACATGTTAATCCACAGTATTTCATAAACATTTGAATAGATGGGTGTTCAGATGAAAGCAGCAGCAACTGCCTCATTTTATGAACATTATGTATATAGTGGCCTCAGGTTCCAAGAGGCCAGCGTGGCCCTCGATTAGGCAAAGTTTGTGCACTGGTGTTCAAATGGGACAAACCAATGTCAGAGCTGAGAAAAATTCCCACCTGTGCAGAGTGTGAAGCATGTGAAACCTATACCTACCTCTTTTCCTCACCCTCCAGAAGTTTTCGGTAGGCACTGATCTCCATGTCCAGTGCTAATTTGACATCAAGCAGTTCCTGGTATTCTGCAAGCTGCTGCTGCATCTGGTCCCTCATTTCCATCATTTCCCTTTCCTTGGCATCTAGCATCTTCCTGAACTTGTCCTGCTCACCAGCCATCATATCCTCCAGTTCCCGAATGCGATCTTCTGCGACACTAGCCTATGGTCACAGTAAAACAAGAAGTCAACCTAGCATGTGTGTGGAGACAGAGGAGGATACGTGATTTCCCTCTGACAGGTATTGCAAAAGGGGAAACAAAACCAGACAGCTAGACTCAGGAATTCAATTACAGCCATGCATTTCCAGAGGCAGAACAGACATATGGGTCACCATCTAATCCATCCCACAGGGAAAGGGCAGTGTATTATTCACTCTATAGCTTTAAGTGGCAAAAGCAACAGGGCTTTAGGGAACTCTTGGCAGGGTGTGCTCCTGCAACTAAGACATTCACTAGGCCCCTTGTCTACTGAAATCCAGACTAGTTAATCTTTTGGGAATGCTCCAAAACCCCTTTCATCCCCTGAAATGTAGGAAAAAAGTTGAGTTTTGAGATGGAATATATGCAACAGGGGTTACTGTACCAGGAACAGTTGGTAGGATTGGGGCTATAATGGTAGTTTAATAATTAGTGTAAGATGGGATACAGGTCACATTGTCTGATAAGTAACTTTAGAATAAGATTTTCAATGCAAATACTCACAATTACAAGTTTAAAATTCACCTTCCACTAAAATGTGTGTAAAATGTACTGTTTTCTACAAACATACCTGCTAGTCAACTCATTCTCCAGAGCATTCATGGAGTGTGAACAAAGGGAAAGGAATTCAAGTTTTATTTGACCAACCGTTCACAGAGTTTTAGATGTACGGAAATGTAGTCCCTTCACCTGTTTTTGCAAGCCAGAAAGCTGGTAGCTGAGAGACTCTATCCTCATGCGAGCTTCCTTCAGCTCCTCCCGGGCAGCGCTAGCAGCTTTGTCATTTTGGTCAGAGGACAGTTTGGCGTTCTCCAACTGGAAGAGAGTTTGGCACAGGATACTCACATTAGACTAGGCTTCACAGGCTTACGGCTGCACTGACTAAACCGGCTTGTGCTACTAGAACAGAAAGTCCATCATCTTCTCCATTACACACACTCAATTTTAATATGACTGCAAAACTGGCTAAGAAATATAACTAGGCACAGAGTCTGTGTCTAGAAATAACAGTTTAAAAGAGAATTTCAAATAAGTCAAATTTAAAATTAACTGCTTTCATTAACTTCCTGCAAAGTTAAATGTCATCTGTACAACCATGTTATAGCCATTCCATTAATAAGAAATGGTTACTCACCTATTTTTCCGTAGCTGTCGTTCTTCAAGACGTGTTGCACATCTCCATTCCACTGTAGGTGTGTGCACACCTACAGCACAGCTGTCAGAAATTTTTCCCATGGCGGTCCCTGTTGGAGCAACTTGAGTGCTCTCTGTTGCCTTGCACTACTGCACGCAGGTATAAAAGGTGGAACTGCCCCGACCCCCCTCAGTCTCTTCTTACCAGAACAATTCCGATAGAGAGAAGGAGGGAGGGTCATGGAACAGAAATGTGCAACACATCTTGAAATTACCAAAAAAAAAAAAGTTAGTAGCAGTCTCTACTTCGAGTGACTGCACATGTCCATTCACTGTAGGTGACTCACAAGCAGTTTGAACTGGAAGTGGTTTCAGTGTTTACTTTAATAAAGAATAGACTATTACTCATCCAAATCTAGCATTGTCTCTGGATTGCTGAGAGGCAGCAAAGTGAGAGGCAAATGTATGGAATGATGACCAGGTTGCTTTCTTACAAATGTCAAAGATGGGCATATGAGCCAGAAATACCGCAGAAGCTGCCTGAGACCTCGCTGAATGGGCCAACACTCTACTCAGGGGCGTCACATTATCAAACTGATAGCGTAACTGAATATAACTGGATATTCAAGAAGAGATTCTCTGAGTGGACACTGGACAGCCTTTCATTCTGTCTGCAATTGTGATGAACAGTTGTATTGAAGACCGAAATGGTTTAGTCTGATCCAGGTAAAAAGCCAAAGCTCTTCTAACATCTAGAGTGAGAAGCTTTTCCTTGTCTTTATGCATATGAGGCTTTGGAAAGAAGACCAGTCATCAGATTGCTTGATTAATGTGAAAGCTGGAAACTGCTTTAGAAAGAAACTTCGGGTGAGGACAAAGGCAAACTGTTACTACAGAAGACCATACAGGGAGGCTCTGACACACTAGCACTTGCAATGTCCCCACTTTTCTGGCCAACATAACAGCAGCCAAAAAAAAGCCACTTTAATTGAAAGGTGTAGCAGTGAACAGGTTGCCAGAAACCCAAAGGGGGAACCCATCAGCTTTGCTGAAACTAGATTCAAGCTCCATGGGGGAGGGGAGTGTCAGGATACTGTATCTGTGGAGATATATATATAGATATATATATTTTGGTGCAGAATTCCCTCAGGAGTAAATTATATTCCTAAAGAATTGCCATTATTCTAAAAGTTAGTAAAGCCTCCAGGAGATTCAGCCTCCAGTGTCTCTCTGGGGTGCAGGAGCCATGTTAATTCCCTCTCTCTCTCAAGTTCAGGCTAAGCCAATCCCTGCTGGTTTCCTTGATAGCTTTGTTTGTGGCTAATATGTAAACTGAGGTAAACCCACATTTCTTTGTCTAAGACAGACCTGTTTATCACTTTTGCTAGGCTAGGATGTCTTAGTTTTAAACATGTTTTAATAACATTATACAAAGGGTATTAATAACTTCACATATAAATTCAAACACATCTTTTAAGTTGATGACAGCATACCAGTGCCTGGGATCCAGAGAAGGAATAATGGAAGCTAGGGTGACCTTCTGGAATTTTATTTTCTTCAGGAACTTGTTGAGTTCTTTCAGATCTAAAATAGGCCTGAGACAGCCTTTTGCTTTCGGGATTAGAACGTAGCAGGAATAAAACCTCTTTCCTGTGAGTAACAGAGGAACTTCATCTATGGCTCCCACAAGACACAGAGACTGGACCTCCTGTAGTACAACAGCCTCATGACAGAGGTCCCTGGACAAGGGCAAGGAACAACAGCGGGAGGGGGGATGGAAACAAACTCAAGGGTACATCCCAATTCCACTATGCTTAAAACCCACCAATCTGTGGTGATGCCAGACCAAGAATTTAGGAAGCGGGATAGGCGATTAGCAAATGGGGGATGTGAAAAGATGGCATTCTGGGGACTGGCAGTCTGTCCTTGACCAATGCATCAAAATGTTTGTTTGGAGGACCCAGCTTGCCTAGATGAACCGGCACTGCAGAGGCAGAAAGAGGTGGTAGATGTCTCTTGTAACTTCTGCTCTTCTTCCTGGACACGTCCTTGGTACAGGTCATGAAATTTGGATAGTGGGAGTGCTATGAATGAAAGGAGTTTCTTTTTGTTGCCAGCATATAAATACCCAGAGACTTAATGGTCGCTTTTGATTCCTTGTGACTATGCAGCCTCTTGTCAGTCTTTCCAGAAAAAAATGAATGACCCACAAAAAGGATCTTGAATGGTCTATTGGCACCACCCCTTATTGTAAGTACCCTTTTGGAGCTCTGGAATAGTCTGGTGAACCTGGGGGGGGGGAAGGGGGGGAATGACCCAAAATGACTGCAGCCATGAACACCACCACCTAATGAGGCCATGTCTCAAGCTGCAGAGTCAGTTGGGTCTAGACCAGCCTGCAAAGACATTCTGGCAACTAATTTCCCCTCATCCACCATCACAGTAAATCCCTGTTTCAGCTCATCTAGAAGCCTGTCCTTAAATTTTACAATTTTACCCCGTGAGATAATATTGTAATGACCCAGCAGAGCCTCCTGGTTTGCAATTCAAAGCTATGAACCTCCTGTGGAATAAAGCTTCCTTCCAAATTAGTCCAATTTCTTTACTTCTTTGCTTTTCAGTAATAACACCTGGTGACCCTGTCTCCTCTTTTTCATTGGCTACAGAGACTACCAGGGAGCCCAGAGAGGGATGATTATAGAAATTTTTCAAGCCCTGTGAGGGGACGTAGTAACTACTCTGCTCTTTTTGCAGTAGTGGGCAGGGAAGATGGGGTCTGCCACAGAACACTTTCAGGCTCAAGGATAGCCTCCTTAATAGGGAGAGCTACCTTACAGGGTCCCACCAAGGCTAAAATGTCCACATGCACGTGTGACTTTCCCTGGACCTCCTCCGGCTGGATATTCAGAGTTGCAGCCATCCTCTTCAACATCTCCCGATGGGCTCTGTAATCATCAGGTGTGGGAGAAACAGACTCTCCTTATCACTGCCTCATTGGTGGATGAAGAGGAGGTGGTCAAGGACTGGTGAGGTGAACCCTCTTCTGATTCCTCCAAGGTCAACTCCTGAGAGCAAACCTCTGCATATACAAGTCTCTACCAAGGGTGGTTTGATGTGATTCTGGTACAGACACTCGCAAAGGCAAGTTGTGAGGCATGCTCTAGATTGAGGAGGGAAACCCCAAGGATTCCTGAAAGGCCACTGATATGGCCCCTGGACCCCAATTATGTCTGGGCCATTGGTCCTTGGGAGATAGGTCCTTGTGAGATACTACGCCTGGTACCATGGTGAATAGGCACTCCATGGGAACTGCTGTATGTATTCAGGCAGTGACATGTAAGAAAAAACGGTTACTCACCTTTGTAACTGTTGTTCTTCGAGATGTGTTGCTCATATCGATTCCAATTAGGTGTGCGTGCGCCGCGTGCACGATCATTGGAGAAATTTTCTACCCTGGCAACACCCGGTGGGTCGGCTGTGGAGCCCCCTGGAGTGGCGCCTTCATGGCGCTGGATATATACCCCAGCCAACCCAGCGCCCCCTCAGTTCCTTCTTGCCGGCTACTCCGACAGTGGGGAAGGGGGGCGGGTTTGGAATGGATATGAGCAACACATCTCAAAGAACAACAGTTACAAAGGTGAGTAACCGTTTTTTCTTCTTCGAGTGCTTGCTCATATCGATTCATTAGGTGACTACCAAGCCTTACCTAGGCGGTGGGGTCGGAGTGAGACATCGCTGTGTGCAAAACCGCTGATCCGAATGCAGCATCGTCTCTGGACTGCTGTACCAGCGCATAGTGAGCGGCGAAGGTGTGGACCGACGACCAAACCGCAGCTCTACAAATGTCCTGGATCGGGACTCGAGCCAGGAAGGCAGTCGAGGAGGCTTGGGCCCTCGTGGAGTGGGCGCTGAGGCGCGGCGTCGGGGCACCGGCCAGGTCGTAGCAAGCACGAATGCAGGACGTGATCCAAGAGGAGAGACGTTGTGAGGAGACCGGTAAGCCTTTCATCCGGTCAGCCACTGCAACGAAGAGTTGTGTCGTCTTCCTAAATGGCTTTGTACGCTCAATATAGAAAGCCAGGGCCCTGCGTACGTCCAAGGAATGCATACGCTGGTCTTGACGGGTGGCGTGCGGCTTAGGATGGAAGACCAGGAGAAATATATCCTGGTTCACATGAAAAGGTGAAACTACCTTGGGAAGAAAGGCAGGGTGGGGGCGAAGCTGCACCTTGTCTTTATGGAAAACTGTGTATGGAGGCTCAGACGTAAGAGCCCTGATTTCAGAAACACGCCTAGCTGAAGTGATGGCTACAAGGAAGGCTGTCTTCCAAGATAGGTACAGGAGTGAGTAGCCAATGGCTCGAACGGGGGCCCTGTGAGCTTGGAGAGAACCAGGTTAAGATCCCACGCCGGAACGGGTTGGCGTTGCTGTGGGTACATCCGGTCTAAGCCCTTGAGGAATCTGACGACCATCGGGTTAGAGAAGACCGAGGAAGCGAGTTCTCCTGGGTGGAACGCCGATATAGCGGCCAGGTGAACCCTGATTGAAGATATCGCCAAGCCCTGCTGTTTCAGGGATAGGAGATATTCGAGTATAAAAGGAATAGACGCCTGCAAGGGGGGCGTAGCCCGCTGCTCGCACCAACAGGAGAACCGTTTCCACTTGGCTAAGTAAGTGGTCCGTGTAGAGTGCTTTCTACTTCCCAGCAGAATCTGTTGCACGGGATGTGAGCATTGTAGCTCTGTCCGATTCAGCCATGGAGCATCCACGCTGTGAGGTGGAGCGATTGCAGGTCGGGGTGACAGAGTCGGCTGTGGTCCTGAGAGATCAAGTCTGGACACAAGGGAAGCGTGATCGGAGTTTGAACCGATAGCTCCAGAAGCGTGGTGTACCAGTGCTGTCTTGGCCAAGCTGGAGCGACTAGAATCATACGTGCCTCGTCTCTGCGTAGCTTGAGCAGTACCCTGTGGACCAGTGGGAATGGAGGGAAAGCGTAGAACAGCTGGTCTTTCCACGTCAGAAGGAAAGCGTCCGACAGGGAGCCCGGAGATCGCCCTTGTAGGGAGCAGAACACGTGGCACTTCCTGTTGGCTCGAGATGTGAACAGGTCGACCTGGGGAAATCCCCACCTCTGGAAGATGGAATAGATGATGTCTGGGCGAATCGACCACTCGTGCGTCTGGAAGGATCTGCTGAGACGGTCCGCTAGAGTGTTCTGGACTCCAGGGAGGAATGATGCCATGAGATGTATCAAGTGGGCAATGCAGAACTCCCACAGGCGAATGGCCTCTTGGCATAAGAGAGACGACTGGGCTCCTCCTTGCTTGTTGATGTAGAACATGGCCGTGGTGTTGTCTGTGAGGACTGACACGCAACGGCCGTGCAGGAGACCGAGAAATGCTTGACAGGCTAGACGCACCACTATCCGCTCCCGAACATGGATGTGCAGAGCTAGTTGGGATGCGGTCCACAGGCCCTGGGTATGGTGCTCTCCGAGGTGAGCGCCCCAACCGAGAGATGAAGCGTCCGTGACCAGGTGCAGGGAGGGTTGTGGGGTGTGAAACGGCACTCCTGCGCAAACCGCCTTGTGATCCAGCCACCAGGTGAGAGAGGTCAAGACCGAGTTCGGAACCGTGACCACCATGTTCAGGATGTGTCAATAAGGGCGGTACACTGACGATATCCAGGCCTGAAGTTGGTGAAGCCGAAGTCTGGCATGCCTGGTTACGTACGTACAAGAGGCCATGTGTCCCAACAGGCCGAGGCACGTCCTTATTGTGGTAGTTGGGAAGACCTGGAGCCCTCGGATAATGCTTGTGATGGTGTGAAACCGAGTGTCTGGCAGAAGAGCTCGGGCGAGTCTGGAGTCTAAGACTGCCCCGATAAACTCTATTCTCTGGGTTGGCTCCAGAGTGGACTTTTCTTTGTTGAGTAGAATGCCTAACTCGTGGAATGTTTGCAGTATTATCTGGACCTGAGCTTGAACTTGCTCTCTGGTGCGGCCGCGCACCAGCCAGTCGTCTAGATACGGGAACACCTGTATCCTTTGTCGACGAAGGTATGCTGCCACGACAGCCATGGTGAACACTCTCGGAGCCGCGGACAAGCCGAAGGGAAGGACGGCAAATTGGTAGTGCACATTGTTTACTACAAATCGAAGGAAGCGCCTGTGTGGGGGTAGATTGCTTTATGAAAATATGCGTCCTTCATGTCGAGGGCGGCGAACCAGTCTCCAGGATCCAGGGAAGGGATGATGGTCCCCAAGGAGACCATGCGGAACTTCAACTTTACTATGAATTTGTTGAGTCCGCGTAAGTCTAAAATGGGACACAGACCCCCTTTTGCTTTGGGGATCAGGAAGTAGCGAGAGTAGAACCCCCTGCCCCTTAACTCTGGGGGAATCTCCTCTATGGCCCCCATGGAGAGGAGGCCAAAAACCTCCTGTGTAAGGAGATGCTCGTGAGAAGGGTCCCTGAAGAGGGACAGGGAGGGAGGGTGAGAGGGGGGGAACGAAGAAAACTGGAGAGCGTATCCCCTCTCCACCGTGCGAAGGACCCAACGGTCCGAGGTTATAAGGGACCAAGCACGGTGGAAACGGGAGAGGCGATCCCGAAAGGAAGGAGATGGATCCTGGGTAGTGGCTGGCGCGCCGTCCTCGAGCGCACCTTCAAAAGTTTTGTCTAGGACCTGAAGGTGGCCTAGGCGGGCCCTGGTTCTGACCGGGTTGAGGGCCGGTCGACCTTCGTCTACCACCTCGTCCCCGCCTTCTGGCAAAGTCCTGTCTCGGACGAGGCGGGGGAGGGTAGAACCTTTGCGGCTGGGGCCTAAAGGGCCTGCGCTGGGGCCCTGGGACATGCATCCCCAGGGAGCGCATGATGGTTCTCAAGTCCTTGAGGCTCTGCAATCGAGAGTCCGTCTTGTCCGAGAACAACCCCTGGCCCTCGAACGGTAGATCCTGCAGGGTCTGCTGCAGTTCTGGCGGTAAGCCCGAAACCTGGAGCCAGGAGACGCGTCGCATGGCTATGCCAGATGCTAGTGTCCTGGCGGCCGAGTCCGCTATGTCCAGGGAGGCTTGTAAGGAGGTCCTAGCCACCTTCTTACCTTCCTCCACTAAGGCCCCGAACTCCTCTCTTGAGTCCTGGGGAACCAACTCTTTGAATTTACCCATGGAGTTCCATGAGTTGTAACTGTAGCGGCTCAAGAGCACCTGTTGGTTCGCGGCTCTGAGCTGCAGACCCCCCCGCCGAGTACACTTGACGCCCGAACAAATCGAAGCGTTTAGCGTCCTTCGATTTGGGCGCTGCCGCCTGCTGGCCGTGACGCTCTCTTGCGTTCACCGAGGACACGACTAGTGAACACGGTGGAGGGTGCATGTATAAGTATTCATGGTCCTTGGAGGGGACGAAGTACTTTCGCTCTACCCCTCTGGCAGTGGGTGGAATGGAGGCAGGGGTTTGCCATATGGTAGTGGCATTAGCCTGAATCGTACGAATCAGTGGTAATGCCACCCGGGATGGGGCATCAGCCGACAGGATGCTCACCACCGGGTCCTGCACCTCTACTATCTCCTCCGCCTGGAGGTCCATTTTACGTGCCACCCTACATAATAGGTCTTGGTGGGCACGAAGATCTATTGGGGGCGGGCCTGAGGCTGTTGTGCCCGCCACCGCCTCATCCGGGGAAGATGAGGAGGATGCCTCCGGGGGCAAGGGGTCCAAATGAGGGTCCGGTTCTAAGGGTCCCTGAAGCGGAGGATCTCCTGCCCTGGGGTCTGGGGCCTGAGGTGGTGTAGGCACGGGAGCCTCCATGCGCCCTGGGGGAGGACGGGAGATGGTGACCTCTGGGACTCTGGGCTCGGATTGTGCCGAGCGAGAGACTGATGGTGGAGCCCCTTGCGCCTGGTGATACGCCCACGGGGTCCAGAAAGACCAATGCGTAGGGTCCTGCGCAGGGTCCTCTGCCCCCTCCTGCCAGTGACCCAAGTCAGCGGCGGCCTGACCCTGAGGAGGGTATGCTGATCGGGAAGCCCCGTCAGCTGAGCGAAACGCTGATCTCGAGGGCCAGGGCGGTGCCGAACGCGGCTGCATCGGCTCGGTCCGGTCCGGTGCCGATCGGTGCCCGTCCGTAGGCGAGCGGTCCCTGCGCGGTGCCGGTGAGCGGTACCGTGATCGAGATCGGTGCCGCTGGCCATGTCGGTGCCGAGATCCAGATCTGGACCGAGATGAAGACGACCGCCTGTAGACGTGGTGCAGGGAGCGGCCCCTCGAACTGGAGCGGCGCTCGTACCGGTGCCGAGAACTACGTCTAGATTCCGATCGGTACCGATGGTCCTGACGGTGCCGAGATGTAGATCGGTGCCGTGAAGAAGACCTAGGCCGTGAGTACGACCAGTGCCGGGGTGAAAGTCGGCGCCGGGACTGCGAGCGGCGTCGGGACCTGCTCCGAGACCTGGAGCGGTGCCGCGAGTCCACGCTCGGAGACGGCGGGTGTACCAGGGCAGGCTTGCCCCTGGATTGCACGGTCCGAAGAGCAGGCGGTGCCGCGGGTTGAGACGGCGCCGGTTCCGTGAGAGCGATGAGGTCTTTCGCCGTCGCAAAGGTCTCCGGAGTAGACGGGAGACAGGGCTCCACCACCGAACGAGGCGGTGAGCCAGTCCACACCGGACTCAACGGCCCTACCCCCGGTGCCGGAGTCAACGGTGTAGAAGATATTTGCGCCTTCTGGCGCTCTAGAGGCGGACACGGCTCTACCACCGGTACCGGGGGAGCCGGTGCCTGTAGGACAGCGGCCTCCTGTGTCTTGCGGGGTCTCTTATGTCCCGGAGACAGGGAACGGCGCCAAGGCGCTTGTGGCGGACGCGGTGCCGAGGGAGGACGGTGCCGTGAGGCCTTATCCGCGTCTGCTCGCGGTGTAGTACCGGTAGGTGCCGCAGGGGCGCTGCACACCGAGGCGCTCGGTGCCGGAACTTGGCGCGCCAAGGGAGGATCTGGGCTAAGTGCCGCCTCCATGAGGAGCTGCTTGAGTCTAAAGTCCCGCTCCTTTTTGGTCCTGGGTCTGAAAGCCTTACAGATTTTGCACTTATCTGTCTGGTGAGACTCTCCTAAGCACTTCAGACACGAGTCGTGAGGATCTCCCGTTGGCATAGGCTTAGCACAGCACGCGCACGGCTTAAAGCCAGGAGCCTTGGGCATGAGCCCAGCTATGCGCCGGGGGAAAAGGGGGGAGAAATAGCCCCCTTAACCCCCGCTAACTATTTACAACTATTTAAAATAATGAACTATTAACAACGACTAATCTAAAGAATATACTACAACTATAACTACAACTATCTATAAGAATTAACAGGTTAAGCTAGGGAGAGTGGAGAACAGCTATGCCGTGCTCCACAGTTCCAACGACCGTCAGGGGCGGTAAGAAGGAACTGAGGGGGCGCTGGGTCGACTGGGGTATATATCAAGCGCCATGAAGGCGCCACTCCAGGGGGCTCCACAGCCGACACACCAGGTGTTGCTAGGGTAGAAAATTTCTCCGACGATCGTGCACGCAGCGCGCGCACACCTAATTGGAATCGATATGAGCAAGCACTCGAAGAAGAACCTCAGAATCCAATGACAAGTCATCCTCCCACAAGGAGAGAGCTGTCACCATCGGTACTGGGGAGACAGGTTCAGAGCCTGGAGTTGGAGGTACTGTAAGATCATGGCTGGTTTCCCCCTACTTGCTACTGATCTGAGATACACATTGAAGGGTGGGCCTGAAGGTACCGTATGGGGCATCTGAGGAACAGTCGACATTGATACTTTAGACACCGGAGCTGGTTGAGAGTCCTGAACAGCCAGGAAAATCAGTACTGACAGGCTGAATAACTCCCAAACTGCCATAAAAACGGCACTGTGACAGAATGCTGGGCAACAACAGCTGAGCCAGCACTCTGGTCACTGCAGCTCCAATTAAACACTGCAGAACAGACCTGGTTAAGAAGAGCTGTGCCTAACTGGTGAGGGGAGGAGAGCTGGAAGGCTAATTAAGCCATTAGGCCAAGGCTCTGCTCTTCCCTGCTTGCCTCAGGAGCTGAGGGCTCCCTAAGATGGTAGGAGTACGGCTATATATTGTACAAGGGTGGTGGGAACCGACATTGTAAATAAACTGCACTGGGTGTTTTACTAGCATAAAGGTCTCTGAATGGTTTGTGGACTTGAGCAGAGGTAGGAGTGAGTGGGCCCTGCCACAGGCACCAGGAAATCCTACAATACTGATATCTGAACTGAGATCCATCTAATCCAGTGGAGGTCCATCAGTGCCAGATGCTTCAAAGGAAGGAGTAAAAGCCCTCATTAGGTCTCATGGTGATCTCTAGCAGTTCAGAGGTTGGTTGTAGCCCTGACACATGAGATTTATTAACCCTTCCAAAATTTTTGTCAGCATTAACTGTAACACTGGATATTTGTTATCTTTACAAATGTCCAATCCCTTTCTGAATCTTGCTAAATTTTTTGTCTCAATGGACTTCCTGAGGCAGTGAGTTTCACAGTCTAAGAAGTGCCGCGTGAAAAAGTATTTTTTTTTAGTCTATTATGAATTTATCACCCCTTCTAATTTCATTGAAACTCTCCTTGTTCTTGTGTTATGACACAGGGAGAACAGAAACTCCTGATACACCACCTCAGACCAGTTATTTTATATACTTTTATCAAGCCTCCCTCCACCCCAGGCAAACAATATGTTTTTTCATTCTCTCTTCATTTGAAAGTTTTTCCATCTCTCTAATCATTTTCAATGTCCTTGTCTGAACCCCCTTTAATTCCATACTATCCTTTTTGTGATGGGGTGACAGTACAGATTTTTATAATGCTATTATAATATATTCTCTATCCCTTTTCTTATACATCCAAACATTTTGTTAGCTTTTTTGACCACAGCTGATTATCAAGCAAGTCTTCATAGAGCTGTCTACAATGATGCCCAGGTTGCATTGCTGAGTTAATACATGCAGTGTTGCTGTAGTCATGTTGGTCCCAGGATATTAGAGAGAAAAAGTGGGTGAGGTAATATCTTTTATTAGACCAACTTCGGTTGGTGAGAGCAACAAGTTTTCAAGCTTACACAGAGCTCTTCTTTGGGTGTGGGAGTTGATACAGTTAATTAGAATCCTGTAAGGTGTAGGAGTAGTTTACCTTTTTCCCTTCAATGTGCATTACTTTAATTTATCAATATTGAACTTCATCTGCCATCCAGACAACCTTAACCTGGCCCTCTGTTTGATACCATTGTTCTCATGGGATTAATTTATATTTCCCACTGTCTGTGATTTTGAATCTCATGTTAATTCACTTTCACCATTTACAACAGATGTGTTCATTGGTTTATAATAATAGTACTGTGAACTATACTATACTACTCAGGGGCGGGGTTTCTAATAGATAAGAGCATTTTTAATACATTTATTTGGTAGGTGTTCTATATGAGCACCAGGGTCTAATGCCATCACCCTTTAGGAAATTCCAGCTAGTACAGAACTCTGTGACACCTCAGCAACACTGGCTTCTGCAAGAACATCAAATCTGTCATCCACTCCCTATACTGACTTCCCACAGAACACTGAATCAAGTTCAAGGTCTCAAGCCTTATCTTCAAGGTGCTCAACAGCCTGGGCCCAGGGTATCTGAAAGACTATCTAAAGCTCTGGGATGAAGACTGTGGTCCTCACATAGTGAGACTCCCTACAAGAAGGATAAAGCTTGTTTGTGCAGGAGACAGAGCTTTCTCGAAGGCCAGACCAAGAATGCAGAATTAATTCCCCCAGGAACTAAGAACCATCATAAACCTCCCCATCTTCCACTTCAAGGGCAAGGCACATTATTGTGACCTTGCCTCCTTTTAGAGAAACCCAGAGTAACAAGTGTACTTAGATACGTTTTTCAAAAAATATTCAAGATGGAACTAGAAAATTGCACAGGTCCCGTTACAAAGAAAATCCTGGTGTTACCTTAACTATGAAGCCACTCAGAGTGCTTCCATAGTAGCATGAAAGCTCCCTGAGGTAAGGATAGAGTTTTCCCTTTGATTGTGAGGCAGCCAGTAGAACACTAAGATACCAGTAATATCTACCTTGGCCTGATAGGTCTGTTCCAGCTCCATTTTGTACAGTTTGACCTGTTCATCATGTTGATTGCGCAGATCCTGCAGGGCCTGGGCCATTTTGGATTCATACTCCTGCTGGTGACTGCTGTCTATCTCAACTAAACGGTGCTCATGCCGTTTCCTTGTCTCTCTTACTTCCTACATAAACAAAAATGCAGGCAAAGGCCCAAGTTAGGGTAAACAACATGATCAATTTCTTTTACACCACAATTAATTATTTCTATGTTATTTAGCTGCCAGGGCATTGAAAGCATATCACAAAGTCCAACACAGTTAAAAACACGAACTTTAGATCTGTTAAGGTGAGCTAAATGTTTTAACAGATACAAAGTTATCTGGTCCCTTTCTACAGGAGCTAATTTATAAACATGTTCAAACATTAATTGTCTTCACTTAAAAAACGCAAAGAGATTCTAAAATAAGGGGTTATTCTGTGCTGCATTAACCAAATAAGAGAGAGCAGGATCAGTTTTAACAGCAGATCGAGTGCAGCACAAAACCCTCTCCCCTCAACACACACACATTAAACCCACTGGTAGATGACACTCTCTGTAGAGATTCATATATTACTCTGGTAAAAATGGGTACACTGTGAACCAGTGACACGAGGTGAAAATAATGAATTCATATGGGTGTGCACTTAAGAGTTCAATCTGGATGAGCCCTATTTATTTAAGACTTTGAATTAACAGTAAAAAACCTACATGTATCTTCTTTCCCTGAAGTATAACAGGACCTAAAATGTGATGCTCTTGAATTTTATTGTTTTCACTCAGACATTCTCTCTCTTTCCAGAGAACTGTGAGCTCTTGATGCCCTAAATTAACCTTTCAACATGTTTGCAAGCATGAGCAACATACATAGAAGGCTAACAGGAATTCAGAACGACTTTACAAATTGTCTTACAGGAATACCCTACATCTGCAAACAGAAGAGAGACTCTCAAACGACGAAAAAATGTCTTTCCACTCACTGTGATGTGCCTTAATCTGATATAGAGAGAATTCCATCTTATATGCCAAGATAACTAGAAGTGCAGAGCCAGGTAGTTCTGGGTGCTTACCCCAGCTCTGCCACTGATTTAACGTGTGACTTTATGCAAGTCATTTAATAGCTTTGTGCCTCAGTTTCTCTATTTATAAAATGGGGACAATGATGATCATTTCCCTAACTCACTAGATTAGTCATTGTTTGTAGAGCACTTTGAGCAAAGGCTACATAAACTCTGTGTTAAGATTAAGCTGTTGGATTGATCATACCTCCTCAAATATGTTCTTCCGGAAATCCAGGTCCTCTTGTAAGCTCTGGCAGCGATTCTCCAAGTCCACCCGCATCAATGTCTCCTTTTCCAATTGCTTCTTAGCCACAGCATGACCATCTTCTGCCTAGTGAGAAATTCAGAATCCAAATTTTAAAACTGCATTTAAGTTCAACTGGCATCCTTGTTCTCCATTTATGAAATTCTACATAGTGCCCTTAATTTAATTGCCTGTTCCCAAGTGTTCCCAACTATTTGTCCGTTCCCACGTTAACGAGTTTCCCAAAAGAATACCAGTGACTACATTTAAAACAACTTTCATATGCTGGTATCACCTACTACAGTTCATGTTTATCTCAGTACTTTCTGATAACATAACTGGGAAGTGTTAGCTCCCCACACTTTATACATGGAGTAGACTATTCTTTAAATATTTTCCATTGGGACAGCCTGGGTATTATTTATGCATGTACTTGATGATGTAAAAGGATGGTGCTGAAGCAGTGCTGAAATGCCGGGCTTTACTCAAGACAATGTTAGGCTGCCCTTGCTCATGAACAAACATTTGTGGGTTTCATAAACCAGTTGAGAAAGACAGGCATCTGCATACCAGAGTTGTTCTATGGAGCAAGAGCCACACACATGCAAATTTAATCTCTATACTTCACATATCAATCTCTAAGTAGATATATTAGCATGATTGTGCAACACATTACAACAGTAAACTAATATAACAAATTCAACAGGATAGAGTCTTTCTTTGTATGTAGGTAAACTCTAAAATGTTCATTTACATACCTTAGCAAGCTGGGCCCGCAGGTCAGCAACCTCTGCTTCCAAACTGCGCTTCTCATTAAGAGCAGTACTGAGTTCTGCTTCACTTCTATGGAACAGGGCTTCAAGATCCTTAATGCGACTCTGAGCCACGGACAAATCTGCATCTTTCTTTTTGTAGCTAAAAAAATAATAGATATATGTGTCTTATTTCCACAAGCTGGCTGCTAGTTTTATTTCTTTCAAAAGGTTTTGTTACATTGAGGTTCCATATCCCAAACTGACCTCTAGCAATTATTACCCATTATTTACCACTAGGTGGCCCCAGACTATCTATTTATTTTAAGTTATTAAAAATAACAAACCACTCTAAAAAAACTTTTTTTCCATTGAGCTGTTGCAAATCTGTTGATTACTTAAGAGAAACTTTAGCAACTTTAGCCACTTGTGGGGGGAAAGTTACATTAAACTGTCTCGCCAACAGACCGTGATAAAGTCAGCATTATATACACACACAGCACAATGTCCAGTGCTGAATAATAATTCCATTAATCAATTAACTGAAAAGTTGGATAGCACATTTCATCCCCAGGAGCCTTACAAACCTTGGACCTGATCCTTAGAGTAGGAGAGCACCTGCAACTCCCACTGAAGTCAATGTGTGTTGCAGGTGTTTAGTGCTTCTAAGGATCAGGGCCATTCTACATAATGTGCTCATTCCCAAACCAAAAAATCATTTCACCCACCACTGAAATGCAGTCACATCTTGGAGGCAAAGTAGCAATAATTTAACAGTACCCAGTACAATACACAACAAATGATGACAGATCATTTTTCCCAGTGCAGATAGCCAGGAACATTTGATAGTTGGCAATGTGCGTTTGTAGACTGATAGAAGAACAGGCTTTCCTTCTGAAAAGGTCAAGCTTTTTAGAGAGTCCATGTCCCTTGGTTTCATCTAAGGAAATCCTTGTTGTTCAGACTTTTCTTGCAAGAGATCCTGGCACCTGATGTGAGTAGAAATCCTCAAAGCTCTTAGGAAGGAGTTGGTATCATCTATCAGCTCTTATAGACGTAGACAATATCAGAGGCTAGGGTCTGCCACAAGTCCTTAGCTGGCTCCAATAATTCCTTGTTGATCAGCATTGCAAGATTTCCAGGCATAGTGTGGTGCAGAATATCAAATAATTTTAGGCTTCTCTTGAATCACCTACTGTGTAAAGAGTCTCAGCTATATATTTCACAAGGTTGTGGAAGATTCTGAGATTATCTGGTGGGTGGCATGGATGGATTAATAGTGTCATCAGGAAAGGAGGAGGATACTGGAGCTGGAATCAATTGCTCGTCCACCTCTGCACACTGATCTTCCTCGCTCCACCTCTAGTCTCTAGATTCGGTGATTGCGCTAGCTGACTTAGGTCACTAACTAACCTGCCATAAGGTGAAGGCAATTTAACCAGTTGGGGGGAGCAGGAAGAAGGAGGCGGGAGGAGGCAGAGGATGGTGGCTTGCAGACATATGGCTACATAACCCATGCCCAGCACAGCCAAGACTGGTAAGCATATGCATAGCGGACTGAACACCACAAAGGAGGATACTGAGGGCATGTTTCCAACAAGACTAATGTGTTTTCCTAATTACAGAGTGGTCTTGTGGCGTCCCTCCCAGGATCCCAGTATAATGCCCAGGAAGAGGAATGGGAATGAGTAGGAGATGAATCCCAATGGAGAAGATGAAAGAGAATACATCTCTTTTAGTGGCACAACTACCCTTTCCAGTTTGCTATGGCACTCCAGCATAAGAAACATGTTACCGACCTCTCCCATGCAAAATGTGGCACTGTGATTTCAGTGACCAAAAACCTAATCATCGTTGCTGATGTTTGTACAAGCCAACAAGAGTGAGTGTGGTACAAGGCCCATATATAGACTGCTGAACAGGCCATTGATGCCAAGGTGGTCCAATACCAATGTGATGGATACACACACACACACACAGTATCAAGAAAGGCGGCACTGAAAAGTCAGCAAGAAGTTGTTAAACAAGTCTATCCTAAACAAAGAAAGAGGTGGTTATTTATCTGTAACTGGAGGTTCTTCGAGATGAGTGGTCCCTCTTTGTACTCCAAATGTGCGTGCGGATGTGCGCCATGTGCAGAAAGATTTTCTTAACAGTGTCTGTTGACCCACATGTGTCATGCATCCCCTCATGCTCCCAGACAAGGTTATAATAAGCTGTGTGTATCAACACCTCTCCAGTGACCCTGATACTGCTTAGTTGTCCAGTCTGCAGTAGAGGGGTGGAAGGGAGGTTGTGGAATACAGGTAAGTAACCTCCTCTTCTTCTTTGAGTGATGGTCCCTATATGTATTCCAAATATGGGGGAGTAGAGAGCTGTGATCAGCATGGAGTTGGGTGCAAGGATAAAGTGGAAGTGCAGTATCTGTAGCACGGTGTGGCACACTACAGCGTCCGCAGCCGCTCTTGGGTGATGGCGTAGTAGGCTATGAATGTGTGAATGGAATGCCGCATTGCCACCAGAGGCGGATTAAGCTTTTGTGGGGCCCTGGGCCAAAGCAAGTGGTGTCCTCTCCCACCCCTTCTGCCTGCAGTCCCCGATGTCACCCCCGCACTCCTGCCAGGGAAATGGGGTTGGGGCATGGGGGCTTGCCCTGCTCCCCATGGGCAGGCAGAGTGGGGCAAGCCCCCATGCCCCGACCCCGCTCCCCAGCAGGAGTGCCGGGTAGGCGGACGGAGCAGGGCAAGTGCTACCAGCTGGACCTATACAAAACTGAGGGGAAAGTCTAACGTTTTGAGCCTAAAGTGGTAATCAAGGATGATCGGTATGGATATTGCACTCAGTTGGTGGTGATGGCGGTGAGCTCATGAGGTGAAACGTTTCCATTTAGCCCAGTAGCAGGCCCTTCTGGATGTCCTCCAGCTTTGAGTATTGAGTAGGGTAATCTAGGGGCCAGATCAGACGAGAAACATTCACATAAAAAAGAATCGGACACATCAGAAAAGGGCAGACAAATAAACAGTGACAATTTTTTAAAGTGCTTGTATATAAATGCTAGAAGTCTAAATAATAAGATGGGTGAACTAGAGTGCCTTGTGATAAAGGAGGATATTGATATAATAGGCATCACAGAAACCTGGTGGACTGAGGACAACCAAGGGGACACAATCATTCCGGGGTACAAAATATATTGGAAGGACAGAACAGGTCGTGCGGCTGGGGGGGCGGGGAGTATGGAGTGGCAATATATGTGAAAGAAAATGTAGAATCAAATGAAGTAAAAATCTTAAGTGAATCCACATGTTCTATAGAATCTCTATGGATAGTAATTTCATGCTCTAATAAGAATATAACATTAGGGATCTATTATTGACCACCTGACCAGGACAGTGATAGTGACGATGAAATGCTAAGGGAAATTAGAGAGGCTATCAAAATTAAGAACTCAATAATAGTAGGGGATTTCAATTATCCCCATATTGATTGGGAACATGTCACCTCAGGACAAAATGCAGAGACAAAATTTCTCGATACTTTAAATGACTGCTTCTTGGAGCAGCTGGTACAGGAACCCACAAGGGGAGAGGCAACTCTCGATTTAGTCCTGAGTGGAGCGCAGGAGCTGGTCCAAGAGGTAACTATAACAGGACAGCTTGGAAATAGTGACCATAATATAATAACATTTAACATCCCTGTGGTGGGAAGAACACCTCAACAGCCCAACACTGTGGCATTTAATTTCAGAAAGGGGAACTATGAAAAAATGAGGGGGTTAGTTAAACAGAAATTAAAAGGTACAGTGACTAAAATGAAATCCCTGCAAGCTGCATGGACGCTTTTCAAAGACACCATAATAGAGGCCCAACTTAAATGTATACTCCAAATTAAAAAACACAGTAAAAGAACTAAAAAAGAGCCACTATGGCTTAACAACCATGTAAAAGAAGCAGTGAGAGATAAAAAGGCATCTTTTAAAAAGTGGAAGTCAAATCCTAGTGAGGTAAATAGAAAGGAACATAAACACTGCCTAATTAAGTGTAAAAATGTAATAAGAAAAGCCAAAGAGGAGTTTGAAGAATGGCTAGCCAAAAACTCAAAAGGTAATAACAAAATGTTTTTTAAATACATCAGAAGCAGGAAGCCTGCTAAACAACCAGTGGGGCCCCTGGACAATCGAGCTACAAAAGGAGCGCTTAAAGACGATAAAGTCATTGCGGAGAAACTAAATGGATTCTTTGCTTCAGTCTTCACGGCTGAGGCTGTTAGGGAGATTCCCAAACCTGAGCCGGCTTTTGTAGGTGACAAATCGGAGGAATTGTCACAGATTGAGGTGTCACTAGAGGAGATTTTGGAATTAATTGATAAACTTAACAGTAACAAGTCACCGGGACCAGATGGCATTCACCCAAGAGTTCTGAAAGAACTCAAATGTGAAGTTGCGGAACTATTAACTATGGTTTGTAACCTGTCCTTTAAATCGGCTTCTGTACCCAATGACTGGAAGATAGCTAATGTAACGCCAATATTTAAAAAGGGCTCTAGAGGTCATCCAGGCAATTACAGACCGGTAAGTCTAACGTCAGTACCGGGCAAATTAGTTGAAACAATCATAAAGAATAAAATTGTCAGACACATAGAAGAACATTGTTGGGTAAAAGTCAACATGGTTTCTGTAAAGGGAAATCGTGTTTTACTAATCTATTAGAGTTCTTTGAAGGGGTCAACAAACATGTGGACAAGGGGGATCCAGTGGACATAGTGTACTTAGATTTCCAGAAAGCCTTTGACAAGGTTCCTCACCAAAGAATCTTACGTAAATTAAGTTGTAATGGGATAAGAGGGAAGGTCCTTTCATGGATTGAAAACTGGTTAAAAGACAGGGAACAAAGGGTAGGAATAAATGGTAAATTCTCAGAATGGAGAGGGGTAACAAGTGGTGTCCCCCAAGGGTCAGTCCTAGGACCAATCCTATTCAACTTATTCATAAATGATCTGGAGAAAGGGGTAAAAGTGAGGTGGCAAAGTTTGCAGATGATACTAAACTGCTCAAGATAGTTAAGACCAAAGCAGACTGTGAAGACCTTCAAAAAGATCTCACAAAACTAAGTGATTGGCCAACAAAATGGCAAATGAAATTTAATGTGGATAAATGTAAAGTAATGCACACTGGAAGAAATAACCCCAACTATACATACAATATGATGGGGGCTAATTTAGCTACAATGAATCAGGAATAAGATCTTGGAGTCATCGTGGATAGTTCGCTGAAGACGTCCACACAGTGTGCAGCGGCGGTCAAAAAAGCAAACAAGATGTTAGGAATCATTAAAAAGGGGATAGAAAATAAGACGGAGAGTATCTTATTGCCCTTATATAAATCCATGGTACGCCCATTTCTTGAATACTGTGTATAGATGTGGTCTCCTCATCTAAAAAAATATATACTGGCATTAGAAAAGGTTCAGAGAAGGGCAACTAAAATGATTAGGGGTTTGGAACGGGTCCCATATGAGGAGAGATTAAAGAGGCTAGGACTTTTCAGCTTGGAAAAGAGGAGACTAAGGGGGGATATGATCGAGGTATATAAAATCATGAGTGATGTAGAGAAAGTAAATAAGGAAAAGTTATTTACTTGTTCCCATAATACAAGAACTAGGGGCCACCAAATGAAATTAATGGGCAGCAGGTTTAAAACAAATAAAAGGATGTTCTTCTTCACACAGCGCACAGTCAACTTGTTGAACTCCTTGCCTGAGGAGGTTGTGAAGGCTAGACTATAACAGCGTTTAAAAGAGAACTGGATAAATTCATGGAGGTTAAGTCCGTTAATAGCTATTAGCCAGGATGGGTAAGGAATGGTGTCCCTAGCCTCTGTTTGTCAGAGGGTGGAGATGGGTGGCAGGAGAGAGATCACTTGATCATTGCCTGTTGGGTTCACTCCCTCTGGGGCACCTGGCATTGACCACTGTCGGTAGACAGGATATTGTCTAGACGGACCTTTGGTCTGACCCAGTACGGCCATTCTTATGTTCTTATGAGTAAGGATGTGTCGCACTGGGGTGGAGCACGCTTTGTCTACCCTCAAGCCTCATCCAAAAACCAGGCCGTGATGTCAAGAAGGCCTGGTTTGGCACGCTGGACTCGGGCCTGATCTAGCGTGAGGTGATCTGGGAGTGTTCGGAGGTGGAGTGGTATGCGGGTGAAGAGTCCGAGGAGCTCTGTGAACCAAAACTGACATGGGCAGAATGGGGCTATGAGTATTACGGTACCTCGGTCCCAGCAAATCTTGATTAGGACTTTTGGGAGTAGGAGAATGGAGGGAAAGGTGTAGTGGAGATCACCTGTCCAGTGTAGTAGAAGAGCGTCGCAATGTGAGGCCTCCCCCATGGCTCCCCAGAGCAATAAAGGGGTAGCTTGTGGTTCTCGTGAATGGCAAAGAGATCCCAGTGTGGGGTGTCCCATTTGCAGAAGAGGTAGCAGAGAGTGGCATTGTGCAGTTCCCACTCGTGGTTGATGTACAGAGTCCTGCTGAGCATGTTGGCTAGGGAATTTTGGGAGACCGGGAGGTACATGGCTACACGTGATGGCTGATACACCAGTTCCAAAGGTGGATGGACTCAAAACAGAGGGATGGAGATCTGGCGCCGCCCTGTTTGTTGATGTACACAACCGCTGCAACGTTGTCGGAGAGCAGTTGAACATGGCATGATTGAATCTGAGGAAGAAATGCCTGCCACACTAAACAAACTGCCTGCAGTTCTAGAACATTTATGTGCATTCTGGCTTCCAGCAATGTCCAGATGCCCTGGCCTGTGTGACAGTCTAGGGGGCCCCTCACCCCACAAGGAAGGGGTCTGCTGTGATGGTGGCCTGTGGAGTGGGGGTAGTGAAAGGGGTTCCGACCATGACCTTGGAAGGGTCAGTACCCCAGGTGAGAGTCCAGAACTGTCTAGGGGACAACGACTCTGAACTCCAAATAGTCCGTGTGGGGCCTCTAGATGGAGAAGAGCCACAATTGGAGGCAGTGCATGTGTAGACGAGCTTGCGGGGTCACAGAGGTGTAGGCTCCCATATGTCCCAATAGGGAGAGGCAACGGTGGATCATAGTGCAAGAGTTGTGATGGAGATCCACAACTAATGCCATCTGCATTGCAAAGTGGTCTGTTGGAAAGAAGGTCCGTGCCACAACCGAGTTGAACCGCGTCCCAATGAAGTTGATTGTGTAGTACAAGTACCGATTTCTCCTCGCTGATTCAGACACCCAGAGAGGTCAGGAGAGTGTGAAGGGACGGGATAGCAGGGGGAAGCTCTGGTTGGGACAGCGCAACTGGGAGCCAGTTGTCCAGGTAGAGATACGCTGAGTACTGAGACGGCACTTTTGTGCTGCCATGACTGTGAAGAGCTTCATGAAGACATTCGGAGCTGTGGAGAAAGGGAGGACTCAGACTTGGTAGTGGTGCTGTCTCATCTGGAAATAGAGAAATGTCCAGTGGGCCGGGTGGATGCTCACATAGAAGTAGGTGTTCTTCACATTGAGAGCCATGAACCAGACCCCATGGGGAAGGGAGGGGATAACAGATGCCAGCGTCACCATATGGAACTTGGGTTTCCTGATAAAGATGTTTAGTAGCCAAAGATTGAGAATAGGGTGGAGCCCTCTTGCCCTTCTTCAAGGATGATGAAATATGGGGAGTAGAAGCCCCTCCTCTCGTAGAGAGGTGCCACATGCTCTATGGCATCCTTTGTTAGAAGAGCATCTGCCTCTTGCTAGTGAAGGCATTGATGGGAAGGGTCCTGTGGAGGGATCTGAGAAGGCAGTGCAGGGGAAAAGAAAGAAATTCTATGGAGTGACCATGATAGATAATCTCCAGTACTCAACAGCCTGTGGTGATCTTGCCCCAATTTTGGGCGAACAGAGCAAGACAGCCCCCAAAGATGACATGGGGTGCCATGGATGGCAACAGGGAGGGTTTGCAGTTCTTGAGCAACAAGTCAAAACTGTTTAGATTACTGGTGAGGAAGGGATGAGGAGGTGGCCGTGGCAGAGGGTCACTGCTGCTGGGACTGGTGGCACCCGCGTGGGTGTTCTTGGTACCACTGGGAGTAGGCTGGGTAGGGCACATACAGCTGGGGGCGGAACTTCTGGCGCTGTTGCTTGCGATGCGGAGCCGGGGTATAGATCTCCAGGGATCGTAGTGTGGCTCAAGAATCCTTTAAGGCATGAAGGGACTCATCCGTCTTTCAGCAAAAGAACTTGTCCTTGTCAAAGGAGAGGTCCTCTATAGTGGTCTGGGCCTCCTGAGGAAAGCAGGAGGACTGAGTTGCAGTGCATGACAATGCCTGTTGCGAGGGAGCGCAAGGACATGTTATTTACGTTGACCACCACTTGGAGGACCACCCTGGTAACCAGGTGCTTTCATCCACAGGGCCTGAAATTGCTGCTGCTGGTCAGATGGTAGCTTGCCCTTGAACTCTGCTAGACTGGCATAGTTATTAAAATCATATTTGGCTAGCAGAGCCTGGTAATCTGTTATTCAAAATTGCAGCACCACTGAGGAACAGACCTTTCTCCCCAAAGGGTCTAAGAGCTTGGCTGGAGTGAGAACCTCGCGGGTGACTGGGGGACGGGAGAGAAGCGGAGAAGGCGCGTAAGGTATCTCCAGTTCCTCTGGTGAGAGAAGGGGCTCCAAATGGCCAGGAGTCTGGGGAGTGCCCTTGGAGATGCCAGAAAACCAAGGCAGCATCCATGGGAGAGGCTGGGCTGAAGGGTGCGAAGGTCGCGGTGGGATGGGTAGGGAGTGTGCTGGGGACTGCTCCAGACGGACGAGGTACCAGGGTAATCGGCGGTGCCGCCGGATACTTCTTGTACTTTGCTTTACCTTTGATGCAGGGGAGCTTGGGCACTGGTGTCGGCACATGACATCTCACCTGATCTGACTCGACTCAGCTTGGGGAGGAAACACTGCGCTTAGAAGCAGTCATTGACAGGCACTTGCTCCTGTGCCCATGAGTGCTTCCTACCCTCATATCTCGGTTTGTCCTTCACCGCTGGTACTGCCAGATCCAGGGTGTGAGAAGCGCTGGGAGGAGCACTGACCGCCAGTGACGTATGCTGCACTGATGGTTCCAAGGGTCCCAGATCCAAGAGGGTGTGCGGTCTCATGGCTTCCTCCATGAGGTATTTTCAGAGGCAGAGCTCCCACACTTCCCAAGTCCAGGACAGGGAAGACTTGCAAATTGCACAACGAGTGGCGATGTGAGCCTCCCTGAGGTAGTAAAGACACCGTTAGTGCTTGTCGTTCAGAGAGAATGAGTGTGGACAAGAAACAGTTTTTAAACCCTGGAATGCAGGGCATAGTCCCCGCGGGGGACGGTGAAAAAAAAGAAAGCATACCCCACTCAGGGTAGACTAATACTAACTACTACTATATATAACTAGTTATGTACAAGAAAAACAAGAAGAACTATACAGAACCATAGGGTTAAAAGCGACAGGAAGGGTCATCTAGTCTAACCCCCTGCCAAGATGCAGGATTCGTTCTGTCTCAACCATCCAAGACAGATGGCTATCCAGCCTCCTTTTGAAAAACTCCAGTGAAGAAGCTTCCATAACCTCCCGAGGCAGTCTGTTCCATTATCCTTCTGCTCTTACAGTTAGGAAGCTTTTCCTGAGATTTAATCTAAAACTGCTATAATGTAGCTTGCCTCTTGTCCTACCCTCTGTGGCAAAAAGAGAACAACTTTTCTTCATCTTTTTCATGGCAGCCTTTCAAGTATCTGAAAACCACTACCATATCCTCTCTTAATCGCCTCTCTTCCAAGCTAAACATACCCAGTTCCTTCAGCGTTCGCTCGTATGGCTGCATTCCATCCCTTTGATCATCTTTGTCACTCGTCTCTGGATCCTTTCCAGTTTCTCTACATCCTTTCTATACATTGGGGACCACAATTGGACATTACTCCAGCTGAGGCCTAACCAGTGACAAGTAGAGCAGCACCATCACCTCCCGTGACTTGCATGCTGTGCCTCTGTTCATGCAACCTAAAATTGCAATGGCCTTTTTTTTTTTTTGCGCAACAGCATCACATTGCTGACTTATGAGGTTGTGATCCATCACAATTCACAGATCATTCTCAGCAGTGCTGCTGCCAACCCAGTTATCCCCAATTCTGTACTTGGTTTTTCTTCCCTAAGGGTAGCACCTTACATTTGTCTTTGTTGAATCTATAGACCAGTTTTCCAATTTATCAAGATCTTTCTGAATTTTAGCTCTATTTTCCAAAGTATTGGCAACCTCCCCTAGCTTTGTGTCATCTGCAAACTTGATCACTATGCTGTCTATACCTACATCCAGGTCATTAATAGAGATGTTAAACAACACCGTACCCAGAACAGATTCCTGTGGAACCCCACTTGAGACTTCCCTCCAATCCGAACATCATTCCATTAATACTTACTCTTTGTTTGCAGTTGTTTTTCTCCGTCTTACTTATCAGAATCATAGAGGTCATCTAGTCCAACCCCTGCTCAAAGCAGGACCAATCCCCAACTAAATCATCCGAGCCAGGGCTTTGTCAAGCCTGACCTTAAAATCCTCTAAGGAAGGAGATTCCACCACCTCCCTAGGTAACCCATTCTAGTGCTTCACTACCCTCCTAGTGAAAAAGTTTTCCCTAAACGTGGATATAAGTCGACAGTGTGCCCTTGTTGCCAAGAAGGCTAACGGCATTTTGGGCTGTGTAAGTAGAGGCATTGCCAGCAGATCGAGGGACATGATCATTCCCCTTTATTCGACATTGGTGAGGCCTCATCTGGAGTACTGTGTCCAGTTTTGGGCCCCACATTACAAGAAGGATGTGGACAAATTGGAGAGAGTCCAGCGAAGGGCAACAAAAATTATTAGGGGGCTGGAGCACATGACTTATGAGGAGAGGCTGAGGGAACTGGGGGTACATCTATACTTACCCGCTGGTTCGGCGGCAAGCAATCGAACTTCTGGGTTCGATTTATCGCGTCTTGTCTGGACGCGATAAATCAAACCCAGAAGTGCTCGCCGTCGACTCTGGTACTCCTGCTCGGCGATAGGAGTACACGGAGTCGACGGGGGAGCCTGCCTACCGCGTCTGGACTGCAGTAAGTTCGAACTAAGGTACGTCGACTTCAGCTACATTATTCACGTAGCTGAAGTTGCGTATCTTAGTTCGAATTGTGGGTTAGTGTAGACCAGCCCTGGGATTGTTTAGTCTGCAGAAGAGAAGAATGAGGGGGGATTTGATAGCTGCTTTCAACTACTTGAAAGGGGGTTCCAAAGAGGATGGATCTAGACTGTTCTCAGTGGTACCAGATGACAGAACAAGGAGTAATGGTCTCAAGTTGCAGTGGGGGAGGTTTAGGTTGGATATTAGGAAAAACTTTTTCACTAGGAGGGTGGTGAAGCACTGGAATGGGTTACCTAGGGATGTGGTGGAATCTCCTTCCCTAGAGGATTTTAAGGTCAGGCTTGACAAAGCCCTGGCTTGGATGATTTAGTTGGGGATTGGTCCTGCTTTGAGCAGGGGTTGGACTAGATGACCTCCTCAGGTCCCTTCCAACACTGATATTCTATGATTCTATGAAATCCATGCTGGCTGCTAGTGATTACCACTTCGTCCTCCAGGTATTTGTAAATTGAATGTTTTATACATTGTTCTAGTAGCGTCCCAGGTATCAAAGTAAAGCTGACCATCTATAGTTCAGCCTCTTTTCACCCATTTTAAAAATGGGCACTATGTTAGCCCTTCTCCAGTCTTCTGGGACCTCTCTTGTCATCCATGAGTTTGTAAATATTATTGCCAGTGGCTCTGAGATTTCTTCAGCTAATTCCTTCAGTACCCTCAGGTGAATAGCATCCAGCACCACTGATTTGAATTCATTCAAGTTGGTCAGAAGATCTCTGATGTGTTCTTTCCTTATCCTGATCTGTATCCCTTCCCCTTTATTGTCTATGGTAACTTCACTAGTCATCCGGTCACATGTTATTTTTTGTGAGAAGACAAGAAAAGTAGGCACTGAGCAGCTCTGCCTTCCTATCATCTTCCATTACCAGCTCACCTGCTCAACTGGCAATCACTGGTCAAGTGGCCATTCTTTGGCAACAAAGGGGGGCAGGAACAGATCGAACAGATCGATCTGCATTTTAGCAAGCAACAATATGGAACCTCTTTCACCACAAGACTCCAGATCCCTAGCCTCACAGTCAGAAGGAACTTTACCTAAGAGTCACCCTCAGAAAAAATGCATTACAAAGGTTGACTGGAATATAAAAGTGAAGAGCAAAACCACCCCTGGTTATCTTTCTCTCTCTCCCTCTTGTTCACCTAAGGGGAAGGAACCAGCCTTTTGTCAGGATCCTGATGTGAAAATTTGGTTAGCAATGTTGCTGGGAACACATGCTAAGGATTTTACTTTGAACCAAATCTAGTTTAAGTTTTAGCCATTAGAAAACATATTATCTTTATTTCTCTTGTACCCAGTTCTGACTTTATACAATATATTTATACTCAAAATCTCTCTTGTAGTTAAACAAACTTTTTATTTTTTTAATCAAAACGAATCCAGTGCTGTGTTTAAACTGAGCTGTTTGTTAACACCATTTAAAGTAGCAAGCTGTTGGATATTGACCCCTTATAGATGATGAACCTATAATATCTGAACTGTCCAGAAGAGGGTTGGGCAATGCAGATCACACATTTTGGGGAAAACTCAAGACTAGGAATGTGTTGGGGTCACCCTGCAAGTAACAACCAAGGCTGCTGGAAGTCAGAGTGTGGCTGATGTGTTGCCGACAGGCCACTGGGGTCAGAGTTGCTGGACCAGGACATCAGCTATACACAGGACACTCAGGATGTAACTGTTTGGCTGTTTGTGAGCAACCCACGTTGGGAGCTACAAGAGCAAGGCATTGTGAGGCAGCCAAGGTTGCAGTGCAGGTGGTCATACAACCCCTCACTGATCTGGACTGCACCCTAGACTGTGACAATTGCATCTCACGTTCATGCTCACCATCTTCCATGATCCAGCCACCAAGGTACTTGAACTGGTCAGTCCACTTTAGTCTCATTCCATTAATCTCTATGTCCAATTTCTCTGTGGCACTTCTACTGACTCTCATGCTCAGTCCTAGTCATGCTCATATATATAAGCACAATCATAAAATTATAAATGCCAGTTTAATTCTTGAGAGACTTAAAGAAAAGAACTGTTCACTAAATTACTAAAGCAAACTTACAGCACTGTGGATTTTACCACAGCTCTTAACACACTTTGTTTTCATCTTCTGGGAACTTGGTTATGTTCTGGAAGAGAAACCAGCAGTGGACAGCTAAGGAAATTTGTAAAATCAATTCACTGGCTTCTGTGTCTGAAAAGAGATGTGCAACTCTGCCCTGCTTTGCACTTGTCTACATTAAGGAATTCTGTATAACTGTAGGTACACACCTGTGTGCCACACAAGAAGTTTCTTAGAAACAGAGGATTTGTCAATAGTCAGAAACTTAGCCCTAATATCAACACTCTAGTGGTGCAAACTCCTTATATCTAGACCTTCTGCAGCAGCACAAACTGGGGCTTGAATTAACTTACACCTGCATAAGCCCCACTGTGTGTCAGTGCAGCATGTCTATATAAGGAGCTGCACCACGGTGCATAACTACAGCAATGTAGCTAACCTAGAGTAAAATTTCTGAATGTAGACAAAACCTCTGTTTCCAATAAATTTCTCCATGTTTGGAACAAAGGTATCTAGCTTCAGGAATAGAAGCTCTTTCACTTTAAACAAGTCACAAACATCTCTGGCTTAATTTATGCATCTATACAATGGGGATACTACTCCTAACACAGGCCTCAGCCTCATCATACAGTGGTAGTGGGAGGATTCACACTCACATTTGCACAAGACTTTGAGATGGAAAGTGCTATATAAATGATAAATAGCATCCTTATGCAAAATTCTACTACCCACATGTTCAGCACAATTGATTTTTTGACTGACTGGTAAAACTTCCTTAGTTTTTTGACTTTCATTACTCATTTCATTTCATTATTTGGTCAAGAGTGGAAGAGCAGCTTTTGTGTCTTGAATGGTAAACTTCCATGGCACTTTTGTCAGGCTATTCTAGCTTGAGTACATAAATATGTACACGAGAGCCAAGTGTACTTCAGCTTTGGTCAGCACAAAGCCTTGCTTTTCAACAAATTGAATAGAGCAGGTCTAATGCAATTAGTTTGGTTGCATACTAACGTAGCACCACAGCTTTTGCGTGGTTTATTTATTTTTCTTCATTAAAATGTGATGTCATGAATTATGAGCTGTGCTCTGGCAGCTCTTGTTTTGCCTGTTACTTGGGATAATGATGAAGAAGCGATAAACAAACCTTATGCAGTTAAATGCATTAGGAGTACCAACACCAGATTTGTATAAAATGTGCAATATGTCTTCAAAATATCACCAGATGGATGTGGCTTGGCAGCACTACAACTCACTGTTGCTATTCATAGCTGGTTGTAGTGATACTGATCATGATACTGTAATTACAAGATTCAGAGGTGCCACTCTAAACACCAGGAGTTTTAAAGGCACCTAAAATGCAGATAGGTGCTTAGTGGGATTTTCCAAAGCACCTAGGCACCTAACTCATTTAAATCAATGGGAATTAGGAATCTAGACACTTCTGAAAATACCACTAGGGACTTATCTGCATCTTTAGGTGCCTAAACACATTTTAAAATATGGCCCCTGACCCTCTGACAATATGACATTTGCACACATCTGTTTTACATACACTTCAAGTAACATGCCACTAAAGTTTACTAATTCTAAATGACATGAAGCTCTTATATTTCTGCCACTAAGGAAAGAGAAGCCTCCAAGACCCATTTCAATGCAAGTCTAAAGGAAACTACTGATTTTGTTTCCGTAACAGATCCATGCTGTTTGTCTCATCCATCCTGATGATGGATTCTCTACATTTCTTACCACTTTATGCTTTTTTTTTTTAGAACATAACGGCCATACAGGGTCAGACCAACGGTCCATCTAGCCCAGTATCCTGTCTTACGACAGTAGCCAATGCCAGATGCCCCAGAGGGAATGAACAGAACAGGTAATCATCAAGTGATCCATCCCGTCGCCCATTCCCAGCTTCTGGCAAACAGAGGCTAGGGACAACATCCCTGCTCATCCTGGCTAATAGCCATTGATGGACCTATTCTCCATGAATTTATCTAGATCTTTTTTGAACCCTGTTATAGTCTTGGCCTTCACAACAGCCTCTGGCAAAGAGTTCCACAGGTTGACTGTGCATTGTCTGAAGAAATATTTCCTTTTGTTTTAAACTTGCTGCCTACTAATTTTATTTGGTGACCCCTAGTTCTTGTGTTATGAGTAAATAACTCTTCCTTATTTACTTTCTCCACACCAGTCATGATTTTATAAACCTCTATTCACATCCTCCCTTAGTCGTCCCTTTTCCAAGCTGAAAATTCCCAATCTTATTAATTTCTCCTCATACGGAAGCCGTTCCATACCCCTAAGTATTTTTGTTGCCCTTTTCTGAACCTTTTCCAATTCCAATTTATCTTTTTTGAAATGGGGCGACCACATCTGCATGCAGTATTCAAGATGTGGGCATACCATGGATTTATATAGAAGCAATATGGTATTTTCTGTCTTAATGATTCCCAACATCTTGTTAGCTTTTTTGACTGCCACTGCATATTGAGTGGATGTTTTCAGAGAACTATCCAAAATGACACCAAGATCTCTTTCTTGAGTGGTAACAGCTAATTTAGACCCATCATTTTATATCTATAGTGGAATAATGTTTTCCAATGTGCATTACTTTGCCTTTATCAACATTGAATTTCATCTGCCATTGTGTTGCCCACTCACTCAGTTTTGTGAGATCCCTTTGTAGCTCTTCACAGTCTGCTCTGGACTTCACTATCTTGAGTAGTTTTGTATCATCTGCAAATTTTGCTACCACCTCACTGTTTACCTTTTTTTCCAGATCTTTTATGAATATGTTGAATAGTACTGGTCCCAGTACAGACCCCTGGGGACTGACCATTTATTCCTACCTTTTGTTTCCTATCTTTTAACCAAATACTGATCCATGAGAGGACCTTCCTTCTTATACCAGGACAGCTTACTTTGCTTAAGAGCCTTTGGTGAAGGACTTTGTCACAGGTGTTCTGCAAATCTAAGTACACTCTATATCCATGGGATCCCCCTTTTCCATATGCTTGTTGACCCCCCTCAACAAATTCTGGTATATTGGTGAGGCATGATTTTCCCTTTACAAAAACCTTGTTGACTCTTCCCCAACAAATTATGTTCATCTTAGGGCTGTCAAGTGATTAAAAAAAATTAAGTATGATTAATTGCATGAGTAATCAACGCTGTTAAATAGAATACCATTTATTTAAATATTTTTGGATGTTTTCTACATTTTCAAATATACTGATTTCAATTACAACACAGAACACGCAGTGTACAGTGCTCACTTTATTTTTTATTACAAATATTTGCACTGTAAAAAACAAAAACAGTATTTTTCAAATCACCTAATACAAGTACTGTAATGCAATCTCTTTATCATGAAAGTTGAACTTACAAATGTAGAATTATGTACAAAAAATAATTGCATTCAAAAATAAAACAATGTAAAACCTTAGAGACTACAAGTCCACTCAGTCCTACTTCTTGTTCAGCCAATCACTCAGACAAACAAGTTTGGTTACAATTTGCAAGAGATAATGCTGCCCACTTCTTATTTACAATGTCACCTGAAAGTGAGAACAGGCGTTTGCATGACACTATTGTAAGCCAGCGTGGCAAAATATTTACGTGCCAGATGTGCTAAAGATGCATATGTCCCTTTATGCTTCAACCACCATTTCAGAGAACATGCATCCATGCTGACGACGGGTTCTGCTTGGTACCAATCCAAAGCAGAGCAGACCGACACATGTTGATTTTCATCATCTGAGTCTGATGCCACCAGCAGAAGGTTGATTTTCTTTTTTGGTGGTTCGGGTTCTGTAGTTTCCACATCGGATTGTTGCTCTTTTAAGACTTCTGAAAGCAAGCATCAAGTGCTGTAGCTATTTTTAGAATTCTCACATTGGTACTTTCTTTGCATTTTATCAAATCTGCTGTGAAAGTGTTCTTAAAATGAACATGTTCAGGGTCATCATCCAAGACTGCTATAACATGAAATATATGGCAGAATGTGGGTAAAATAGAACAGGAGACATACAATTCTCCCCCCAAGGAGTTCAGTCAGAAATTTAATTAATGCATTCTTTTTTTAATGAGCATCATCAGCATGGAAAAATGTTCTCTGGAATGGTGGCCGAAGCATGAAGGGGACTACGAATGTGTAGTGTATCTAGCACATACAGTAACTCCTCACTTAAACGTCTTCCCAGTTAAAGTTGTTTTGTTATTAAGTCGCTGTTTATTAGAGAACGTGCTCATTTAAAGTTGCGCAATGTTCTAATGCCCTCTACCTCCCCCCCACCTCCAGCAGGCTCCACGGATCAGCATGTCCTGCTGGCCGCAATCAACTGTTTCGCAGTATGCAGGGAGGCTGAGGGGGAGGAATGATGACCCAGTGTGCTCGGGGGAGGGGCCTTGGGTGAAGGGGTGGAGTGGGGGCAGAACCAGGGGATGAGCACACCCCAGTAGTTTGAAAATTTGGCACCTGTGGCCCCAGAAGCCTATGGCTGTCTCCAGCTCTGCAGGGATATAGAGGTTCACTGCCTCTGCGTTGTGCATCCCGAGCATTCCATGCAACCTGGCAGATTAGTTCCCTTAAGAGACGACAGGTCTCCCCAGCACCCTAGGGGATAGGGGGGCGTTCAGTGACTAACTGGAGCGGGCATTTGTGTGATTTGCTGCTCAAATGGCCAAAGACATCCCCACTGGGTGCTTGGGAAGGATGCAGCAGAGTGTTCCTTTCTATGTGCTGCAGCTTGCCTGCTCTGCCTGGCTCCTGTGTTGAGCCCAAACCCGCAGAGCTTATACGAGGAGAACTCTGCAGGCCCATCAGTGGGGGTGTTGTTGGCCCACTCCCTCACCAGAGGATATTCACAACTATGAGTCAAACTGCACATAATGTCTTTTGTCTGGCAAAAAAAAGTTTCCCTGGAACCTAGTCCCCCCCATTTACATTAATTCTTATAGGGAAATTCACTTAACATCGTTTTGCTTAAAGTCACATTTTTCAAGAACAAAACTACAATGTTAATTGAGGAGTTACTGTAAATACGTTGCAACGCCGGCTACAAAAGTGCCATGCGAATGCCTGTGCTCACTTTCAGGTGACATTGTAAATAAGAAGTAGGCAGCATTATCTCCTGAAAATGTAAACAAACTTGTTTGAGAGATTGCCTGAACAAGAAATAGGACTGAGTAGACTTATAGGCTCTAAAGTTTTGCATTGTTTTGTTTTTGAGTGCAGTTAGGGAACAAAAAAAAAATCCACATTTGTAAATTACACTTTCACGATAAAGAGATTGCACTATAGTACTTGTATGAGGAGAACTGAAAAATACTATTTCTTTTATCATTTTTACAGTGCAAATATCTGTAATCAAAAATAAATATAAAGTGAGCACTATACACTTGGTACTGTGTTGGAACTGAAATCAATTTATTTGAAAACGTAGAAAAACATCCACAAATATTTAATAAATTTCAATTGGTATTTTATTGTTTAACAGTGCAATTAATCAAGATTAATTTTTTTAGTTAATCGCAATTAATTGACAGCCCTAATTCATATATGTGTCTGACAATTCTGTTCTTTACTATAGTTTCAAACAGTTTGTCCGGTACTGAAGTCAGGCTTACTGGCATGTAATTGCCGGGATCATCTCAGGAGCCCTTTTTAAAAACTGGCATCACATTAGTTATCCTTCAGTCATTTTTCAGCCACTAATATAATTTTAAGAACATAATAGCTATTAAAGATGGGAAAGACCATGCTAAACTAACTCCAAGCCATGCTAATGCAGGATTGTTCATTGCAATGCCTCTGTCAGTTCTTTTTCTAGGATAGTTTTAAATGTTTCAAGCAATGGTGCTTCCACCCATTCCCTCAAACCTATTCTAGTCTTCTAGATCTCATCACTATCAGTTTTTCCCATTACTCGCTTTCATTTTATCCTTACTGGTTATCCATTATTTTACCATATACAATTTTACATCTTAAATTTACACTGTAAATATTTGAAGATAATGCTCCCTCACACTTTAGCTGTAGCTCAGTCAAGTCTTACAGTACACCTGGATTTAATTCTTTTCATTCTTTCTTCACGTGATAATCCCTCCAGCCCTGGTACTTGTTGCTCCTCTCTTAAACCTCTCACCTTTCTGATAAGGTGCTCAAAAATGAATTAGATATTCCAGTTGCAGTTTCAGCATCATATCCCTTCTCTTGTGATGTGTTCCCTTGGTGTACTTACCCCAAAATCATAAGGGCTTTCTGACTGCCAGACTGCATTGCAAATTCTTATTAAAACTGCCTGTCCACTGTCACTTTCTTCATTCCTGTTTCCAAGGCCCTTCCCTCCCCTCTAGTTTGGAGGCCATTTCCCCATATATCTATCTATAGTTGCATTCTTCCAAGCTGAAGCTCATGCAAATTCCTGTACCCGTATCTAATCTCACTACATTCATTTATTTTATCTTTGTCCTCACTAAGTTTTCATTTCTACTAATTTATTATCTACAACTGTCTGACATGCAGTGTTTTCTCCTCCTCCTCACCACTAATCACTATGGTATCCCACTAACCTCTCCCCACTATGTGATATTTTACCTCAGGCCCAGACTACACAGAGCTATTAACTGAATCAGTTCCTAAATCCATTTAGTTAAATTAGTATTCACACAGTGTGTTTATCCCATCAGTTTAAGATTGCCTTATATCAATATAAACTGATATTAGGCACTACACAGCACTGCACCTGTTTACAAGCACTTCATTTTGGAAGGTTTACTTCACAGCCATAACAGATAAAAGCTTAATTTTATTAAGTTAAAGATTACATTCTCCAGAAGCTAACAGGCAAGCCCCCTGCTAATCAGGAAATAGTTCCTAATAACTATCAGCGACTGGATTGTCAACCCCTGCCCCTTCTCTCAGTACAAAGTGCTTCATATGAGATACCAGTTACTCTCACTGTAAAACTGCATTACAGAAACTCCTTCCTTCAATAGTGACCCATAACAGAGGAGTTCTTTTCCCCAGGTCTCATTCCCTTCTGAGATCAGAAAGGTCTGTTTCTTACTGCAACTGTTGTATAGAATCTAGCATTTGCTCAATGGAGTAGTGCCTACATTTATGATTTAGATATACAGTGGCTGATGAGAGAAAACAAACTGATGTATATTTATTAGCATTTGCAAAAAAGTGAAAGGAAATCAAGTTTATTTTTCCTACCTTCTGGGGTAAGTTTGTTTGGGGGTGGGGGAGGAAAGGATGGACAAACACAAAGCCGATCCCTACCAGTATGGATATTGGAAGGATCTCTATATTCAATAATCAACTCCTACTAGATGTCATCTTTAATTTGTGAAGTGTGAATGAGACAAAACACTTGTGCTAGTGGAACAGAGTAGTGCACTGGCCTGTATCACAATTTTCAGGTGTAGGTAAGGTTTTAAAATAACCTATACGTTCACATGCAGACTAGCTCACTAATCAAGCTGGCCCTCACTTACAGACACTTCCATGCATATACAGGTCTGTGGGGGAAGCTTCACAATTAAAGTGAGTTGTGCATGAAAGCAGGAGCTGGAAACACAGCATGAAAGAGAGCAGGTCCACCTGAGGCTTACTCCCTGTAAGGCTGGTATGCTCCATGGCCTGAGAGGCTGTCAAACAGTTCTGCTCAGAGCATGGAACAGAAAAGCAGGAGGCAGACAGTCAGATAGGAGCAGATGACAAACCTGCAGGATTCTGCTGATGACCATCCTTTTTATTATCTGGAGCCCTGGCTCAGAAGAACAGGCATCTCTCTAAGATTCTACCTTGTACTACTGTAGCACACAAGCCCTAAGCATGATCTCCTTGGATGGGTCTTAGACTACCCCTTATACCAAGAAGCATAGCGCCAAATTTTCAAAGGTATTCTGTTGCCTAAAGGTGCAGACAGATGCCTAGTTGAATTTTCAAAAGCACTGAAGTAGGCCTACACTATTTCAATGCTTTTGAAAATTCTACCAGGCACCTATTTGCACTTTTAGACACCAAAATACCTTTGAAAATCTGGCCCAGAGTCTCCTTCTGGCTCTGTTTTCTCTGTGATGATTTTTCTATAAATTTTTGCCCAACTTATTCAGAAGGATGCAACCAGATTGCATGTATCTCCTTCCCAACTAACTTGCACCAGAAGTTAATTTTATCCAGGTCTAAAAATGAGTTTGTCTCTCTCCCCAGCAGCAGAACAGCACAAAGGAAAACCCCGCTCCAGGGCATCAGGCTCCATTCAGCCTTACCCCTTCCAACACAGTTAACTGAGCTCAAAGAAAAAAGAAAAGAAAAAAAAATCCTCACTTGATCTACCCAGAGACTTAGCCAGCATAAGCAAAGAGAAGCATCTGCATGAGGGACCACCAGACACCGATGGCCCTCTGGGCCCCAATGGTGGGTGGGTGGGGGTTTGTGCGTGTGTGTCCAAAGTAAAAACTTTGGACACACACCCAGTGCTAACTGTTCCAACCCCTTCCTTCCAGTCTCTGACTTCTATCCTTCACCCACACACCTGCCTCCAACACCTCTCCTTTGGCTGTTTAAAATTTTGTGGATAGGTTTTCATGGAGAGGGGATAAAGCAACAGAAGACATGGAATGAACAAGATAGTCATAGGCTAACACATTGTTCTCTCTACTTTGTGTCTCATCCCATCCCCTCCCTCATCTATTCAGACTGTAAACTCTTTAGGGCAGGAGCTGTCTCTTATCCTGTTTGCGCACAGAGCCCAACCGAACAAGGCCCCAATCTGGGCTGGGTGCTGTAGTTATCTTAATAGAAAAACAATACCATGACAGGCTATAAGGAAGTCAAGTCACCAGGCCTTCCTCCCTGCCTAAATTACAGCCAGGCTGTCTGACCACACCCTCCATTTGCAGCAAGGGACCCTAATCACTTCCTGTGTGCCAACATCAGAGGCTGGAAAAATGCTAAGGACAGAGGAGAGGATAGTATGTATTTACTGTTATGTGTCTATTAAAGGTAGGTTGTTGTTTGTTGTTGTTTTTTTAAATAATTTAATAGGAAAAATCCTCCTCCTGTTTCAATTTTAAAGAAAGATTTACTACGATAAGGTTAAATTCCCTATATGCAGTGTTATAACGACCACTAAGAGCATCTGAAAGTATATACATCAAATACAGCAGTTATTTTCTATAGTAATAGTTTTTGTAAGGCACACACATGCACTCTACGAAGCTTATTTTTCTTGACTACTATAAAGGTGCTTCTGTTCATAAGAAAAAGAATCTGAAGTTAGCAGATAGATTTCTGAAGACAGATGGGCTGCTAATAAACAAACACTGGCTTAGTTTCCCAGCATTTCTGTAAGTAGCAGCATAACTTTCATTCACCGGGGACTGATTCCCTCTTCCTCGATACTCTCATTTTTTTGACTTTGTCAAGATTTCTGTAGTACTTGTTTAGAAGCAAACAATAGAATTAAGTAGATGCCATACTCTCATTATGAAGGCACATGGTAGCAACCTCACAGGTATGACAGCATAGTAAAATGGGCTGAAAATGAGTTATAAAGTCCTCTTTTGCTTCTGAAACTAGGTGGTCAGTATTAAGTTTCAAACTGGGTTAGTTTTCCTATCCTTTGTTTTTTCTGTATAGTTTGCCTAATTTCTTCATTAATTTTTAATAGGCAGCCCTACATCCTGGGACTCCGGATGAAAATTACCTTGGAGTCCATTTTTTCATGATTGAACGATCTCTGAAGAAACACTGTCTATCTATACAACTTTGGTGGTGCAATGAGTGACTTTTAAAAAAAAAGGTGTTGGATTTAGGATATTAGCCACTATTCATATAAGAGGATACATTGTTTTCAAACCTGACTGGACTGGGGCGGGAGGTACAGTTTTCTGGTTGATTACATCCTCAATGAAGGGTTCATGTACAGCTGCTGGAAGATGAAATAAAATCAAAGTGCCACCAGCTAATCTTTGATTAAGATTTATCTGGCAAATTAGTGGAGATAAATTGCTATAAGGCCACTGAGTCAGCAATTTAAATTTAAAGGAT
>NW_020665013.1:2019058-2057336 GCF_002925995.2 Terrapene triunguis
TGGTAAACTATGTTGGAAAAACCCTCCTAGAACAGATAAGCCCTTATATAAATGGGAGAGTGGCTTTGGATCCTATGTGCCTCAGACAGCCTGCAGTAATGGGATGAGGGAAAGATGTGAACTCCAATACACAGTCTGTTACACCCTGCTCATTTTTTTCAGCAAATTATGTCAACTAGTGAGGATTTGGAGATTATGTAGGGTTGGAGAGACTGTCATTTCTGGCACTGTTACAGATCTGCTACCCTAGCAGCTGCACAGAGGCTCCATCTATACTAGGGGTTTGTTGTGGGTGGTTTTTATTTTTATTTTTTAAGTTTCCCACTCTTGCTAAAACCAGTAGAGATAAACTGATATTCACTTATACACAGGCCAATGGCTGCTAGCAATGTTTACCACCATGTTATGCAACCCTGTTCAGAGCAGAGCTGACAGACTGTCAGAAGAGGCAGTCTATAGTAGGACTTCTCGTCTTAGTTTAGAGATGGGAGTTACTGGGTACATTAGGCCAGTTTGTGCTGTTATGGAACAGTTGCTAAGTGAGTGAACTGAATGTCATTCTTAGATCTCAGACTGAATAGTATGCGCTCTTTAATAATGTGTCTAAGACCTAAGATAGACCCTTAAGAAATCCAAATACACCCATTATTCAACATTGGTGAATAATGATTCACTGCATACCCAACTATATTTCTCCCCAGCAACTCCATCTTCCTTAGGTAGTCTCACATCCAAGTATTGAATGTGCCTAACTGCTTAGCCTGCGAAACTTGATAAGATCAAAAGTCTGTGCATTTGAAACTCAAAGACAAACACTAAACCAAGGTGCAAGGCTTGGGGACAAAATTCCTGTCTATGTATTTTAGTATTTGGCTCCACATTATACTCTAAGAGAAAGGAAGAGTGTATTGTAAGTGTTTCAGGGTGTAATGGGCACCAAGTAACGTATCCTTATGAAGCACTTGTGCCAAGGCACAATAGAAGTACAATAAAACAAAGCAGCAGCAATTCAGTAAGGAGAACGGCAGTCAGAGCTTTTACGTCATCTCTGTTAGAGATAAAAAATTTCTCCCACAGACTTTCAGGTTCATTTTAACTATTTAGGAAGGACAGAATGGATATGAGAAGATGTGGCATACTATATCAGAGATTTCATTACCTATTTTAAAGTTAATTAATTCAGAAACAGGATTTGGAAGTCTTCTGGATCAATGTTCTAACTGATGAAGCAAGAGGTGGGGCACCAATGACAAGACATTCTTTAAGCATCTTTCTACCATGTATAGGAACAAAAACTGTATTATCTTGGGATACACTTTGGGCAAACAGACCACAGTCTCAATAAGATGTTTGGGGGGGGGGTTGTTTTTTGTTAAAAAAATTATTTAAAGGGGTCAAATTCTCAAAGCTAAATAACTGAGGAATTTATTGGAAAAGTTTTTGTTCACTTTGTTTAGTTTTTTTGGTCATCAAAAATATAATATAACTTTACAGTTCTTCTGTTGCAAGAGAGGCTACTTTGGTTCGAAAGCCATCTTGGTTAAGTGGGGACATTAAGCAACAACACAAAAATGAGAAATCAAATGGAAAATAAGTGACAGATGATAGTTGGAGGATGTAGGCAATTGATGAGAGAAGGAAATGGTAACCATATTGGGAGCACATATTGATAAGGACAATAAGGAGGAACTTAAAAAAAATCAGGAACAAAAGAAAATTAAAATTCTATTGTCACCTGAAAAGACTGCCAGATTTCCAAACTATAAAAGGCTACACAGCTAAAGGGAAAGGAGTACAGAAAATTTGTTTTAAAAAGCATTAAATCTGGGTTTTAAATGCTTTAACTATTTGTGTGCGCACACACACGTGCACAACAGTAGAGTGAGAATGAGAGAAAGCCAGTGGCAGAGTTACAGAACTCTAGACTACAGTTAACCATTCAGTGTTGTAACAGTAAGCAAGGGTTTTGGTAAGATCTCATTCCTTGGTGGACCTGAGATCCCACAAAAGATGCAAGTGTATTGGTAGGAAGATTGAGTTTTCAACTGCCAATCCAATTAACCCATGTCGTCTGGGCAGCCAAAAACGAAACCATTACTGCCCCAAAATTAAGGAATTCACTTCTATCTTTTCTTCAGTGTCCCCCACCCTTGCCACTTCCATGGGATGCATCTTTTTGCCACATACCCTATGTTCAGATGCATCACAACACTGTACTCAGAGGTGAAACAAAGGCCCTCCACTCAGCTTAGACTCCTCCACCTCCTGCTACATGATAGGAGAGAAGGTCTAAAGCTACTCCCTTGCCCCAGCTCTACAGTGCCCAGGCTGAATGGAACAATGCCTCCCCCTGCAGACTCAATGGATTCTTCCACTTTGGGTAACAAGAAATATAAGGACCACTGAACAACTGTGCTTTTCATGCAGTCATGGAGTGAATATAAAGCCCCGATTGATGTCCTGCAGCCAAATACTGACTTCAAGTAGAAGCTATTATCTCTCCTGTTACAGACTTGTTCCTTGGACAACATCAGCCACAATTAGGGCAGCAGATTTCTTGTGATTTTAAAAGAAGCCATAAGTCAAAGCGCAATGATGGTAAATTTAGTAAAAATCAGAGGTTTAGTGACTTGTGTGATATTTGATAAAAAATATCCTAACAAATGAGGGGGCACTCACAGCAGCAGCACCCTCCACCCCAGCAGCACCGTATCCCTAATCCTGGCCCAATGCAGAGGGAAGGCGTAACCGGAGAGCAAGCCTGCTCCACATTCATGGGTGGCTCCTCTGAACCACAAGGCTGGACCCCAGGTTTGAAAAGGAGCCCATCTTTCACTCACACCAGTCATGGTCACCGGCAGCTCCTGTGTCCCTCAGGGCTGACGTGGCTCTCTATTTCCCCACCATAGAGTCATAGACTTTAAGATCAGAAGGGACCATTATGATCATCTAGTCTGACCTCCTGCACAACGCAGGCCACAGAATCTCACCCACCCATTCCTGTAATAAACCCATAACCTATGTCTGAGCTACTGAGGTCCTCAAATCATGGTTTAAAGACTTCAAGGTGCAGAGAATCCTCCAGCAAGTGACCCGCGCCCCACGCTCCAGAGGAAGGCGAAAAACCCCCTCTGACAATCTGCCCCGGAGGAAAATTCATTCCCAACTCCAAATATGGAGATCAGCTAAGCCCGGAGCATGTGGGCAAGACTCAACAGCCAGACACCCAGAAAAGAATCCTCTGTAGTAACTCAGATCCCACCCCATCTAACATCCCATCACAGGCCATTGGGCATATTTACCGCTAATAGTCAAAGATCAATTAATTACCAAAATTAGGCTATCCCATCATACCACCCCCTCCATAAACTTATCAAGCTTAGTCTTGAAGCCAGATGTGTCTTTTGCCCCCACTACTCCCCTTGGAAGGCTGTTGCCAGAACTTCACTTCTCTGACAGTTAAGACACCTTCGTCTAATTTCGAGTCTAAACTTCCTGATGGCCAGTTTATATCCATTTGTTCTTGTGTCCACATTGGTAACTGAGCTTAAATAATTCCTCTCCCTCCCTGATATTTATCCCTCTGATATATTTATAGAGCGCAATCATATCTCCCCTCAGCCTTCTTTTGGTTAGGCTAAACAAGCTGAGCTCTTTGAGTCTCCTTGCATAAGACAGGTTTTCCATTCCTCGGATCATCTTAGTAGCCCTTCTCTGTACCTGTTCCAGTTTGAATTCATCTTTCTTAAACATGGGAGACCAGAACTGCACACAGTATTCCAGAGGAGGTCTCACCAGTGCCTTGTATAACTAACACCTCCTTATCTTTACTGGAAATACCTCGCCTGATGCATCCCAAGACCGCATTAGCTTTTTTCACGGCCACATTACATTGGCGGTTCATAGTCATCCTGTGATCAACCAATACTCCGAGGTCCTTCTCCTCCAACTTCCATTACTTCCAACTGATGCACCCCCAGTTTATAACAAAAATTCTTATTAATCCCTAAGTGCATGACCTTGCACTTTTCACTATTAAATTTCATCCTATTACTATTACTCCAGTTTACAAGGTCATCCAGATCTTCCTGTATGATATCCCAGTCCTTCTCTGTATTGGCAATACCTCCCAGCTTTGTCTCATCCGCAAACTTTATTAGCACACTCCCACTTTTTGTGCCAAGGTCAGTAATAAAAAGATTAAATAAGATTGGTCCCTAAACCAATCCCTGAGGAACTCCACTAATAACCTCCCTCCAGCCTGACAGTTCACCTTTCAGTATGATCTGTTGTAGTCTCCCCTTTAAACCAGTTCCTTATCCACCTTTCAATTTTCATCCTGATCCCCATCTTTTCCAATTTAACTAATAATTCCCCATGTGGAACCATATCAAATGCCTTACTGAAATCAAGGTAAATTAGATCCACTGTATTTCCTTTGTCTAAAAAAATCTGTTACCTTCACAAAGAAGGAGATCAAGTTGGTGTGGCATGATCTACCTTTTGTAAAACCATGTTGTATTTTGTCCCAATTACCATTGACCTCAATGTCCTTAACTACTTTCTCCTTCAACATTTTTTCCAAGACCTTGCATACTACAGATGTCAAACTAATAGGCCTGTAGTTACCTGGATTACCTTTTTTCCCCTTTCTTAAAAATAGGAACTATGTTAGCAATTCTCCAGTCATACGGTACAACCTCTGAGTTTACAGGTTCATTAAAAATTCTTGCTAATGGGCTTGCAATTTCATGTGCCAGTTCCTTTAATATTCTTGGATAAGATTATCTGGGCCCCTGATTTAGTCCTATTAAACTGTTCGAGTTTGGCTTCTACCTCAGATGTGGTAATATTTACCTCCATATCCTCATTCCCATTTGTCATCCTACCATTATCCCTAAGCTCCTCATTAGCCTCATTAAAGACTGGGGCAAAGTATTTGTTTAGATATTGGGCCATGCCTAGATTATCCTTAACTGCCACTCCATCCCCACTACTTCTTTCTTTGTTTTCTTCTTATTTATATGGCTATAGAACCTTTTACTATTGTTTTTAATTCCCTTTGCAAGGTCCAACTCTACATGGCTTTTGGCCTCTCTCACTTTATCCCTACAAGTTCTGACCTCAATAAGGTAGCTTTCCTTGCTGATCCCTCGGGGGAGGGATAGCTCAGTGGTTTGAGCATTGGCCTGCTAAACCCAGGGTTGAGAGTTCAATCCTTGAGGGGGCCATTTAGGGATCTGGGGCAAAAATTGGGGATTAGTCCTGCTTTGAGCAGGGGGTTGGACTAGATGACCTCCTGAGGTCCCTTCCAACCCTGATATTCTATGATTTGATTCCACTCCTTGTAGGCTGCTTTTTCTTAATCACCTCTCTAAGATGCTTGCTCTACAACTCTTGCCTATGAATTTTTTCCCCTTTCTTGGGATGCAGGTTTCTGATAGTTTCTGCAACTTTGACTTGAAGTAATTCCAGGCCTCCTCCGCCTTTAGATCCACATGGTCTTCAGTCCAATCCACTTCCTTAACTAATTTCCTTAATTTTTTTAAAGTTAGCCCTTTTGAAATCAAAAACCCTAGTCACAGTTCTATTTTTGTTTATCCTTCCATTTAGTTTGAACTGAGTTAGCTCATGACCACTCGAACCAAGGTTGTCCCCTACAACCATTTCTTCTATGAGGTCCTCACTACTCACTAAAACCAAATCTAAAATGGCATCCCCTCTTGTTGGTTCAGCAACTACTTGGTGAAGTAATCCATCAGCTATCGCATCCAGGAAAATCTGAACCCTATTATTACTACTAGCACTTGTCCTCCAGTCTATATCTGGGAAATTAAAGTCTCCCATAATCACACAATTCCCACTAGTGTTTACTTCATTAAAAACATTAAAGAGATCTCTATCCTTTTCCAAATCAGATCCCAGTGGTCTATAGCACAGCCCAGCACTATCCCAGGGGAGGCTCTAGTAGCTTCCTTCCCCAATGTGATTTTTGCCCAGAGACTCTGTCTTATCCATTCCATCACTTCTAATTTCTTTACAGTCTACCTCATCATTGATATACAATGCTACTCCACCACCTTTGCCTTTATTTCGGTCTTTCCTAAACAGCACATACCCTTCAATACCTGTACTCCAGTCATGACTACTATTCCACCATGTTTCTGTTGTCCCTATAATATCTGGTTTCACTTCCTGAACCAGTAGCTCAAGTTCCTCCATTTTGTTACCTAGGCTCCTCGCATTGGTGTACAAACATCTTAATTTTTGCTGTTTGGCTTCGCTCAAATTCTTTACCCGATTAGGCACAGACATTCTACCACCAGTATCACCTATTAGACTGGTATCTACAGTACCCTTCCTCCTTATGTCCATTCTCCTACCCACGGCTTTATCCTTTCTTACTTTGTTTTCTTCCCTCTCAATGTTAAAATCCGGCATGGAGATTAAACTAGGAATTTGGGGGAGATGGTTGGGAGACGTCCAGTTAAAGCTCTCAATCAGTTGTGCCAGCCTCCATCCTAGAAGTCTATTTCCCTCCCTACTCAGGTGAAGTCCATCCCGAGAGAACAGTCCTCTGTCCATGAATGCCTCCCAGTGGCCATACATCCCAAAGCCCTCTTTATAGCACCACTAGATGCCTGACCATCTGTTGATCATTATAATCATAGAATATCAGCGTTGGAAGGGACCTCAGGAGGTCATCTAGTCCAACCCCCTGCTCAAAGCAGGACCAATCCCCAACTAAATCATCCCAGCCAGGGCTTTGTCTAGCCTGACCTTCAAATCCTCTAAGGAAGGAGATTCCACCACCTCCCTGGGTAACCGATTCCAATGCTTCACCACCCTCCTAGTGAAAAAGTTTTTCCTAATATCCAACCTAAACCTCCCCCACTGCAACTCGAGACTATTACTCCTTGTTCTGTCATCTGGTACCACTGAGAACAGTCTAGATCCATCCTCTTTGGAGCCCCCTTTCAGGTAGTTGAAAGCAGCTATCAAATCCCCCCTCTCCTCATAAGTCATGTGCTCCAGACCCCTAATCATTTTTGTTGCCCTCCGCTGGACTCTTTCCAATTTTTCCACATCCTTCTTGTAGTGTGGGGCCCAAAACCGGACACAATACTCCAGGTGAGGCCTCACCAATGTCAAATAGAGGGGAATGATCACGTCCCTCGATCTGCTGGTAATGCCCCAACTTATACAGCCCAAAATGCCATTAGCCTTCTTGCCAACAAGGGCACACTGCTGACTCATATCCAGCTTCTCATCCACTGTCACCCCTGGGTCCTTTTCTGCAGAACTGCTGCCTAGTCACTCTGTCCCTAGTCTGTAGTGGTGCATGGGATTCTTTTGTACGAAGTGCAGGACTCTGCACTTGCCCTTGTTGAACCTCATCAGATTTCTCTTGGCCCAATCCTCTAATTTGTCTAGGTCCCTTTGTATCCTATCCCTACCCTCCAGCGTATCTACCACTCCTCCCAGTTTTGTATCATCTGCAAACTTGCTGAAGGTGCACTACACGCCATCCTCCAGAGCATTAATGAATAATCTTGTCACACCTTTGTTGCCTTCTCTAGGAACAGGCAGAATCCCACTGAAGATCACCTGAGCCTCCATTTCCTTAAGTGTCTTCCCCAGCCTGGTATAGTCTCCCTTGATACGTTCCAGCGAGAACCTAGCCGTATCATTTGTTCCCACATGAAGGACAATCAGTGGATTCTTTCCCGCTCCAGTTAGGATCCTCTTCAGCCTCAGGGCCACATCCCGTATCTTAGCACCCGGCAGACAGTACACCCTTCTGTTCTCTGAATCAGCTCTGGTTACAGGCCTGTCTATTCTTCTCAGTAAGGAGTCCCTAATCACGTAGACCTGCCTTTTCCTGGTGATGGTGCAATTCTCCAGTCTATCCCCTGTTCCCTCTGGCTGCAAGTCTTCTCGATTACTCTTCTACCTTGTAATCCTCTACAACCCATCCTGTATCCTCCTGGGGCTCATATTTGGTGTTATCTCCCTTGACTCTTCCCCTCTTCCTATAGGACTAGCTGCTCTTCTCTTCTTCCTTGCCTTCCCACCTTTGGTGATCACCTGCTGTGCCCCTTCTTCATTTTCCAACTCCACAAACCAGTTCCTGAGCTCTATTTCTCTCTCACTAGCCCGTCTTTTCCTGTGCCTGGTTCTCTTAGTCACATGCTTCCACTGTCCACTTTCCTCACCCAGCAGTCTCCCCTCAGAGTTTCTTGGTCCTGCTTTCATCTGCAAATCTGAGCTTTTCCCTTCAGCCTCATGTCTTTGCACCATCATCTGCTCGAACCCCCTTCTAAACTCAACCAGAGTTTCCACTTGCATCTCCAATCCTCGGATCTTTTCTCCATCAGGCAGCACTTCATGCAGACGAAACTTTTCAGGTACCCCCCTCCAGGATCATGTACATACTGCAGCTTCCACAGCCAGTCATCTTCAATGTGTCTTCCACTGCTTGGGTCACTACTACTGCTGCCTCTGTATCTGTCATAGCCTTCTCACCTAAATCCTGTTAGTCCGGGAAACACAAACCAAACCACCACCATCCACAGCAAAACAAACCCCCAACGAGCACCACAACACTGCCAGAACAGCACACACTCCCTTCATGAGCCTGTCTGTTCCTCTGCCTGGTTCTCCTAGTCTTCCCCCAAACTCATGAGAGGGGGCAGGAGAGTCAAACCTGAGCTGCAACATCCAGAGTAGGGAGCCAGGCCCAACCCCATGGGACAGGAGCCACCATTGCGGGTGAGTCACAGATACAAGAGTGTCACAGACAAAACAGGAAAATTATACTCAGTTTTTCCCCCCTGCCACGACAAACTTTTAGCCGTATAAATAATTAATTTTATTTCACATTCTCCTAAAGAGTCTTGTGCTTGGGGCTCATGGTAGCTACATTATTTTAGTTAAGACTTATTTTAACAAGAGCTGTAGGCAACATCAGCCTTAACAGTATGTCTCAAACAAATGCCTATTTAACCAGTTTCAAAGTAGGTTAATTACCCTGTCTTCATATTCATTGACAGTTGAGAGGCCATAGAACAGCTGGAGAGATCCAGGCCAATGTCAAAGCATGCTTTAGGATCAAGTTGTCATAGAAGAGGATTAACAAGAGGGAGGTGGACCAACTCAGGGACAAAGCAAGCAGAATACTGATATTAAGGTGTTCAAGTTCATTTTCTAGACACCGCACAAAGAAGGAACAAAGTACAGACATACTCCAAAATTTGAGTAAAGTCTTTATATAGTCTGTGCACAACCATGTATTACACCAGGAAGTTTTCACCAGGACTGTATACAGTGTAATTGTAGCTGTGTCAGTCCCAGGATATTAGAGAGACAGGGTGGGTGAGAATATAGACATATATAATTGTTCCACCTTGAATGGTCAATTACAATGTGCGCTAACTACTTATGCTAAACAAAATGCAAGATGGGACAGATTACTGTGAGGCTGGGAGTACCTTTCCCAGACCTGAAGATGAGCTGTGTGTGGCTTGAAAGCTTGTCTCATTCACCAGGATTGGTAATTTATAGCTTAAATGTGTTATCAGAAGTCAGATTTTATTAACTTTGAAGATCAAGTGAGGAGGAACACACATTTTAGGTATAGGGAACAAGGACATTGTGCACTTCAAGTGACTGCACAGACACGTCTCACATATGGCATCTGCAGAGCAACATTCTATAGATGCGGTTGTAGGTCCATAAGCCATTCCAAGGCCTCCTCTATAACACAGTGGACATCATTCAGTTAATCTTTGAATCTGCATTATGATGTGTTCAATGGTTTTGATGGTCTCATCACAGTTCCATGAAGAGGAGTCTGATTTTTCACTTGTGCATCAAGTAGCTGCATCTTCCATGGTTTGTTTGGATGTGGATCAACGTGGTTCAACTTGCCATGCAGACTTTGGAACTGGAAGGGCAGCTTGTTGGATCAGTAAAAATGTGCTTGTTTGGGACATAACAGCAATACTGGATCAGACCAATGGTTCATCTAGCTCAGGGATGGGCAAACTTTTTGGCCCAAGGGCCACGTTGGTGTTGCAAAACTGTATGGGGGCCTGGTAGGGAAGGCTGTGCCTCCCCAAACAGCCTGACCCCTTCCCCCTATCCGCCCCCTCCCACTTCCCACCACCCCCCCCCCCCCCCCCGAACCCCCACCCCATCCAACCGCTCCCTGACTGCCCCCCGGGACCTCCCCGCCCCTTATCCAACCCTCCGGCCCCCTTACCTTACAGAACAGCATGTCTGGCAGCCGCTCTGCTCGACAAAAGCGTGCAACCCCACTGCCCAGAGCGCTGCCCGCACAGCGGCGGCGTGGCTGCAGGGGAGGGACGACAGCAGGGGAGGGACCAGGGGCTGGCCTCCTTGGCCGGGAGCTCAAGGGCCAGGCAGGACGGTCCTGTGGGCCACCGTAGTTTGCCCGCCTCTGATCTAGCCCAATACCCTGTCTTCTGACAGTGGCCAATGCTAGGTGCTTCAGAGGGAATGAACAGAACACGCAAATCATCAAGTGATCATCCCCTGTTGTCCACTCCCAACTTCTGGCAGTCATAGGCTAGGGACACCCAGAGTGTAGGGCCCTAACCATCTTGGCTAGTAGCCATTGATGGACCTATCCTCCACAAACTTACCTAATTCTTTTTGATTTAGGTGGTTGTGGACTTCAAAACATTCACTGACGAGTTCCACGGGTTGAATGTGTATTGTATGAAGTAGAACTTCCCTTTGTTTTAAACTTGCTCCCTATTAATTTCATTGGGTGATCCCTGGTTCTTGTTATGGGAAGGAGTAAATAACACTTCCCTATTAATTTTCTCCACAACATTCATGATTCATAGATCTCGATCATATCCCCCATTAGTCATCTCTTTTCCAAGTTGACCAGTCCCAGTCTTTTTAATCTCTCCTCATATGGAAGCTGTTCTATACCCTTAGTTATCTTTGTTGCCCTTCTTTGTACCTTTTCCAATTCTAATAGAACCTCAAAGATACGAACACAAGAGTTATGGACTGATCGGTCAACTGGACGCCATGTGAAACCAGAAGTAACCAGTCAGGCTGGAGCGGAAACCAAAAAAAGGAAATACTGTACTGAGCCTGTATTGCATCTTAAAGATAGGCACATCTGGGCTGCCTGTCCCTACCCCTACCCCCATATCCACATGGGGGGCACCCACTTACAGTTAGGAGGTTGCTGAGATTCACAGACAAAGCTATGAGCCCCCACTGCCAGCCCAAGGCAACCAGAGCAGGAGCAGCACTGGGGTACACGCTGCTTTCCTGTAAGACCTGGGTGCTGTTTTCACCACCCCCACCCCTCCCAGCTGGGAGGGAAACAAGCTTGCCCAGGAAAGAAGCTGCCTAGCTGCCTCTGGAACCTGGCCGAGAGTGTGAACTGCTGGAGCCAGAGTTGTGTTTTGTTCAACGTTATGAACATTTCAGAGTTATGGACAACCTCCATTCCTGAGGTGTCCATAACTCTGAGGTTCTACTGTATATCTTTTTAGAGATGGGGCAAAGAGAATCGCATGCAGTATTCAAGGTGTGGGGATCCCATGGATTTATATAGCAGCATTATGATATTTTGTCGTCTTATCTATTGCTTTCCTAATGGTTCCTAACATTCTTTAGCTTTTTTGACTGCACACTGAGCAGATGTTTTCAAGATCTCTTTCTTGAGTGGTAACAGCTAATTTAGACCCCATCGTTTTGTATGTATGCTTTTAAATGTGCATTTACTTTGCATTTATCAACATTGAATTTTATCTGCCATTTTCTTGCCCACTCATCCAGTTTTGAGAGATCCCTTTGTAACGCTTCGCAGTCTGATCTGCACTATCTTAAGTAGTTTTGTATCTGCAAATTTTGCCACTTCACATTTTGCTCTTTTCCAGATTATGATTATATTAAACCTCTCTCCATTCTGAAAACTGACCATTTATTCCTAGCCTTTGTTTCCGGTCTTAACTAATTGCTGATCCATCAGAGGACCTTCCCTTTTTTATCATGACTGCTTACTTTCCTTAAGAGCCTTTGGTGAGGGACCTTGTCAAAGGCTTTCTGGAAGTCCAAGTATACTTTATCCACTGGATCCCCCTTGTCTACATGCTTGTTGACCCCCCCGAAAGAATTATCATAGATTGGTGAGGTCTGATTTACCTTTACAAAAGCCATGTTGACATTTCTCCAATAAATTGTATTAAGCTATGTATCTGTTCTTTACCATAGTTTCTACTAATCTGCCTGGTACTAAAGTTTGGCTTACCAGCCTGTAATTGCCAGGATCACCTCTGGAGCCTTTTTAAAAAACTGGTGTCACATTAGCTATGCTCCAGTCTTCTGGAACAAAAGTTGACTGAAGTGATTGGATAACTACTAAGTGTGGTATGTAACCTATTTCATATTCCTTCAGAACTCTTGGGTGAATACCATCTGGTCCTGGTGATTTATTACTGTTTATTTTACCAATTTGTTCCGAAGTCTCCTGTATTGATACCTCAGCCTGGTACAGTTCCTCAGATTTTACAACTAAAAAGAATGTCTCTCACACCTGAGCCACTCTCACATTCTCTGCAATGGAGACCAATGCAAAGAATTCTTTTAGATTCTCCCCAACAGCCTTGTCTTCCTTCATTGCTCCTTTAGCACCTTGATTGTCAAGTGGCCCCACTGATTGTTTGGTAGGCTTCCTGCTTCAGATGTACTTAAAAAAATTTTGCTGTAGGTTTGAGTCTTTTGCTAGCTGCTCTTCAAATTCTCTTTTGGCCTACCTAATTATTCTTTTACACTTGACTTGCCAGAGTTTATGCTCTTTTCTATTTTCCTCACATGCTCGGGATCTAACTGATATTTGGGGTTGGGAAGGAATTTTCCCCTGGGTCAGATAGGAAAAAAAACCCAGAGTCTCTGCCATCCTCTGCAGCATGAGACACAGGTCACTTGCATGTTTAAGCTAGTGTAAATAGTGGATTCGCTGTAACTTGAAGTCTTTAAACCATGATTTGAGAACTTCAGTAACTCAGCCAGAGGTTGGGGTCTATTACAGTAATAGGTGTGTGAGGTTCTGTGGCCTGTCATGTGCATGAGGTGGGGTTCTCACAATTCTTGCTGGTGGCTGCTCTGACAAATGTTCCTAATACACCTGATTAACTTTAGGAAAAACAAATAAATATGCACGTAGACATGTCCAAATCATTGGGTTTTTTGGTAGACTCAATCATCAAAATAATGTAAAGTTGTATTTTGGTGCCCCTGGCCCCTACTGCCTCTCCCCAGCTCACCACCCATCACCTCTGATCCCTGCTGCCTCCCCTTGTCCCTCAGGCTCCCCATTGCTCCCCACTCCCACCGTTGCCCCAAGCTCCCTTCCGCAGCCTCACTCCGCTCCTTGCCTTTTGACCACGGCGCCCAGTAATGCCAGCCCTCCTGAAGCCCTGCCGCCCTAGGCTGAAGCTAGTCCTGGAACCCACAAGGGGAGAGGCAATTCTTTATTTAGTCCTAAGTGGTGCACAGAATCCTGGCCCTGGGCTGAAGCCCAGAGCGGGAGCCCCACAGCTGGGGGGGAGAGAGAGGGGGGTGCACGCAGATGGCTGAAACCCAGAGTTCCACCAATCCAGGGGGCTGGAGCCGAGAACCCACAGCCAGAGCCCCAAGGCTGAAGCTGGGGGAGGGGGGAGAAGGCACTGAAGCCTGCTGCCGCCGGAGCTCCCAGTTGCTGCAGGGAGGGTCGTTGCTTTGCCCCTTCCCCCATCTCTGCCCAGGAGGCTGTCATGGCTTTTTTTATTTTGATTAGTCATGGTGCCATCTTTTGGATCCTCTTGCTATATTTTTAAATGTGGGACATATGTTTAATTTGAGCCTCTATTATGGTGATGGTAAGAAGTTTCCATGCAGCTTGCAGGCATTTTTATGACAGTTCCTTTTAACTAGCTTCCTCATTTTTGTGTAGTTCCCCTTTCTGAAGTTAAATGCTACTGTGGTGGGCTTCTTTGGTAATTTCCCCCACACACGGATTTTACATTTAATTATATTATGGTCGCTATTACTGAGTGGTTCGGTTACATTCACCCGTTGGACCAGGATTCTGTGCACCACTTAGGACTAAATAAAGAATTGCCTCTCCCCTTGTGGGTTCCAGGACTAGCTTCTCCAAGCAACAGTCATTCATAGTGCCTAGAAATTTTGTCTCTGCATCCCATCCTGATATGACATGTATCCAGTCAATATGGGGATAGTAATAAAAGGATTTCAATTGAGTTTTCTGTTTTTATAGCCACTTGAATTTCCTGGAGCATTTCACAGTCACCATCCTGGTCAAGTGGTCAGTAGTATATTCCTACTGCTATATTCTTATTCAAGCATGGATTTTCTATCCATATCTGGATTCTATGGTACAGTTTGATTTTTACTTTGACTCTATGCTTTCACGACCTACTCTATCATTCCTATATATTTTGTATCCTGGGATTACTGTGTCAGTAGATGATGTCCACATACTTTCCCATTCCCTGGCTGGATCCAGAGACATGAAGTAGTCACATGTGGTCCATAACGGTTTGTGTGATTTCAGGCATTGTTGGGGTATGTTATCCATAACCTGCCAGATGGAGAGGCCTGGGTGGTCTCCACCACGTTTAAGTTCTCATGCTATGGCTATATCTCGACGGATAGCTGAAGGTTCAATGTTTGCTAATACAGAAAGCCATAATAGAAGTGCTGATTTTAAAAAGTTCCCATGATTCACATGTCTGATTCAGCTGCCTTTACACAAGTTGGGTATGGCAGCTTCTTGTCCACAGCAATGCACAGTACTCTGCAACTAAATACACCATGGCCAAGGCCAATGTTTGTAGTACTGGGCCTGTTGATTCCCAGCTGGTTCCAGTTAACTTTTGAATCATGTTGATGCAAGTCTTCACTTTAGAGGCTTCTTTCTTGAGGTGGCTGTCGTCCACAGTGGGCCCAATTCGGTTCAGAATCATACACGCCACCACTTTGTGCTCAAGAGGGAGATTAGCCTACAACTAGAAAGGTGATCTGCAGGTTTTCCAGGCTTTAGAAGTGCAATGACTGTAGCTTCTCATCACACCAGGGATTTCACCAGTCTGCAGGATGTTGGTGAAAATCTGCTTCATACATTTCCATACCAGCAGACCTAGATTATATAGGAACTCAGGACAGACATCTTTTCCTGCTGCTTTTCCCAATTTTGTGGCTACAATGGCTGCATCTATCTCCTCACCTGTGAATGGTCCTTTGGGACACTGAATACATATGGACATCACCTGCCCAAGTTGATGCTGGATGTGTCTGTTATACTGTTTGTCCACTAGCTATTTTGACATCCACAAAAGTTTAGCAACGATGGCATTGATTTTCACCTGCAGCATGGTGGCATGTGTGGTATTTGCAGCCCTCAGCTGTCTCAGCAGGTTCCAAGCGGGTCTGCTCCAGTGTGTGAAGTTTAGACCTTCTACACATTCAAGACACCATTTCTGCCTTGCTACATGCAGTGACACCAGGAGGGCTTTTCCAATTTCTGATTCTCTACACATCATATTTGTGGAGGAGCTCTTGGCTCTCTGCAGCCCAGCAAGGAATGTATGGTGACCTCCCCCCCCAGGGGATGATGTTCTTTGTGACAGAGATTAGGAGTGCAGCAAAATGGTCAAAAGTCTTTGGCATTGTGTATGTGTGTGGGGGGGGAGGAACGAGGGGACGACGACAGGGGGACAGAGAGAGAGATTGTATTGTCCACAGTCATTGTGAATGTGGTCCAGTCTGATTTTTTGAAGTTCCAGAGAACTGGGATTAGGATGCCAATATGGGTCAGTACTGGTCTGTATTGGCTGTTCGGAAAGTCATTAAGGACAATCCACAATGCAGGCATCTGTGTCAGTACCCAGCCCGGGAAGGTAATGATACAACCAGTAGTCCAAATTCCTGGTCATGCACCACCTGAGGCACGTTGTGCATACGCTAAGAATATGTAGTTCAGTGTTCTACTCATAACATCAGTGAATACCTGAAGAGCAATATAAGGTGGAGAGGAGAGGTAGCTAGAGACGTTTCCCCCCCCCCTTCTTATACTCCAAACCTTGTGTACTGGAAAAATCCTTGCTGGGTCATGTGGGCAGGCAGTTCCATGGCATATGCGAGCTCCAAACTGTCCTCCAGATGAATTGTAAATTTCCTGTTTACAACTCCCCTGCTGGTGAATCTCTGATTAAGCAGGTAATGGCATTTAGCACTTCACTGGCGTGCTAGTGCGTCTATGTCTCTGAGGAAATGGCTCATGGGTATTACCCAGAATTACAACATATTTCAGTAACAATCATACAACAAAATCTCAATTACATATGCAGTGTTGTTACACTCATTTCAACAGGATAATATTCAGTAGATTGAGTTTCCTAATGATATCTCACAAGGCATACTTTCTACAAAATATAACAACCATATAAAAGCGGTGAACATGGGGTACAGGGTGTCACACCTGCTTTATGACCGCTTGTATTTTGGGTGGTAAATGTTGGCAATTAGGATTTCGTAGCAACGGGCTTTTTGTTCATTTGTGACATGGGTTTCCTGGAGGGTGAGGCCATCGATGTTGGTCATCTTCAGCATTTTCTTCAGGGAGTCACACTTGGACCATGAGAGGCCTTCAACATTCAATTGGCAGATCTTTACCTCAGATCTGATCTGCCTAGTACGTTAGTCCTGGGAAAGTAGACTTATTTTGTTGCTCTTTTGACCAGGAGGTCAACAATCAACATTCGGTCACAAGTTTGATGATGTTAGTTGTGGTTTCCCATTTTAACAGGATGAAACATATAAAGGTTGTCATCTTCCATTCTAGACCCTGAATACATGGGTTCATATGTAGAAGTGTTTGCAAACCTGGGCTATCCATCCCAAGCAAAGTACTCAACTGACATTCTAGGGGTTTGCCTACACTTGAAGTTCTACAGCAACACAGCTGCACCCCTGCAGCTGGGCTGCTACAGCACTTCAGCGTGGACACTACCGGTGCCAACAGGGTTTCCCCCATTGGCATACACAACCCACTTCCTTAAGAGGCAGTAAGTAGGCTAATGAAAGAATTATTACATCAACGTACCGGTCTCTACACTCAGGGTTATGTCGGCTTAACTACACTGCTCAAGGGTGCGGATTTTTCACACCCCGAGCAACGCAGTTAAGCAGACTTAATTTTCTAAGAAGACCAGGTCTAAGTGGGGAGCAGAAGAGGAACCAGCATGACATCCTGGTCTATGTGATTTAAAGACGCCGAATCAGATAAAACAAGAGTAGAAAACTAATCTGTGAATACTGGCCATGGTCCCTAGTTGCAGCAGCAGAAAAGTTATTAATAGAGCCCTGCAAATATGTGATTATCAGCGGACCATGTTTGCGGATGGACGTGGATTCAAATTTTATGTCTAGAGCCCTGCAAATATCCACTTTATATCTGCAGACCATGTTTGTGGATCAGATGCAGATACAAATTTTGTTTCCATGCAGACCTCTAATTATAAAGCAGAACAGAGCATTCTCAGAACACTGAAGACACCAAAGAGTCCCACCATTTTTGCCTCCCAGAAAGGTAATATTCCAGACACCTTATCACTTCCCACTCAAAGATGGAAACTAAAATGAGCACAAGAAAGAAGAGATTGACAGTTGAGTGGGAGGAAAGGGCTCAGAACAATAATGTTCCCATCATTTAAGAACCATACTGTCCAACACGTGGAATCAGTTAAGACATGCAATGAAGTACAACTCCAAGACAAACAATGCAAAGTAATCCCTTATTCTTTGAACTGCGGCTTAGGGGCAAATTGTGAACAAATTTCAACCTAAATAAAACTAATTTTCAATTTAAGGCTTTTGGCTTTTTGAATATCTGCCACTACTCACATCTTGAAGAATGGCTGATACATGCTCTGTTCTCATGTCAGCTCTTCTAGGAAATCACCTTGCCACAGGGGAAGTATTTTTCCATGAAAAACTATACAATATTTAAATTGTAAGCTCTTTGGGGGCAGGGACCATCTTTTTTGTTATTTGTACAGCACCCAGCACAGTGGAGTCCAGTCCAAAATCTAGCGTTTGCAGGAGCTATGGTAATACAAATAAATATAAAACTGGCCAGGTGACAATGGGATGCAGCATTTTTCCTCAGTTCTTTCCACAATCAAGGCAGGAATATGAATAATTTCTCGATCCTTGATATACCTGTGGAAAATCCTCATTTGCCATGGCTTTATGAATGGTCATGCCTGAGCAGATCACTGTTGTCCATCCATTTGGCTGCCTATTTAATCACTGAGCTTTCATTAAAATTCTGAAGCTAAAAAACAATAACCACCTGCAATATTCTAAGAGGATAAGAGAACTTAGGAGGTGCAGTCTCAAAGATTTAGTGTAGTTTCAGTGAAATAGAGATTTACCTAATGTCTGTATCGTGAAGTTATTGTAAGGTCTGAAAAATTCCGTAACTGAGACCTTTCAGGAAGAGTGAGTTTCCAGCAAACCGATCCTGCTTAGCTACATGAACATACCATTAATTTTCAGAAAAAATGCTCAATATCAGTCATAAGAAACAACATGTTCATTTTATAAAGTTTAGAAAAAGGTTGACTGATCTAATATTATCTACAATAGAGCCTTGGAACCCAACAAGAGCAGACAACACATGTTGAATCTGAGTCGCCTCTGAGGACCTTCTCTGGCTTGTAGGGGCAGCACTGTGCGTGCTGCAGAGCGTGTGCACCAATGGGTCACAGCACTTCTCACTCTACAGCAGGGATTCTCAAACTGGGGGTCGGGATATAGTGCCCATCTATAAAAAGGGAAATAAAAACAACCCAGGAAACTACAGACAAGTTAGTTTAGCTTCTGTGCCAGGGAAGATAATGGAGCAAGAAATTAAGGAAATCATCTGCAAACACTTGGAAGGTGGTAAGGTGATAGGGAACAGCCAGCATGGATTTGTAAAGAACAAATCGTGTCAAACCAATCTCATAGCTTTCTTTGATAGGATAACGAGTCTTGTGGATAAGGGAGAAGCTGTGGATGTGGTATACCTAGACTTTAGTAAGGCATTTGATACAGTCTCGCATGATATTCTTATCGATAAACTGGGCAAATACAATTTAGATGAAGCTACTATAAGGTGGGTGCATAACTGGCTGGATAACTGTACTCCGAGAGTTGTTATTAATGGTTCCCAATCCTGCTGGAAAGGAATAACAAGTGGGGTTCCGCAGGGATCTGTTTTGGGACCGGTTCTGTTCAATATCTTCATTAACGACTTAGATATTGGCATAGAAAGTACGCTTATTAAGTTTGCAGATGATACCAAACTGGGAGGGATTGCAACTGCTTTGGAGGACAGGGTCATAATTCAAACTGATCTGGACAAATTGGAGAAATGGTCTGAGGTAAACAGGATGAAGTTTAACAAAGACAAATGCAAAGTGCTCCACTTAGGAAGGAAAAATCAGTTTCACACATACAGAATGGGAAGAAACTGTCTAGGAAGGAGTACGGCAGAAAGAGATCTAGGGGTTATAGTGGACCACAAGCTAAATATGAGTCAACAGTGTGATGCTGTTGCAAAAAAAGCAAACGTGATTCTGGGATGTATTAACAGGTGTGTTGTGAGCAAGACACGAGAAGTCATTCTTCCACTCTACTCTGCGCTGGTTAGGCCTCAGCTGGAGTATTATGTCCAGTTCTGGGCACCGCATTTCAAGAAAGATGTGGAGAAATTGGAGAGGGTCCAGAGAAGAGCAACAAGAATGATTAAAGATCTTGAGAACATGACCTATGAAGGAAGGCTGAAAGAATTGGGTTTGTTTAGTTTGGAAAAGAGAAGACAGAGGGGACATGATAGCAGTTTTCAGGTATCTAAAAGGGTGTCATAAGGAGGAGGGAGAAAACTTGTTCACCTTAGTCTCTAAGGATAGAACAAGAAGCAATGGGCTTAAACTGCAGCAAGGGAGGTTTAGGTTGGACATTAGGGGAGAGTTCCTAACTGTTAGGGTGGTTAAACACTGGAATAAATTGCCTAGGGAGGTTGTGGAATCTCCATCTCTGGAGATATTTAAGAGTAGGTTAGATAAATGTCTATCAAGAATGGTCTAGACAGTATTTGGTCCTGCTATGAGGGCAGGGGACTGGACTCAATGACCTCTCGAGGTCCCTTCCAGTCCTAGAATCTATGAATCTATGGGGGGGGGGGTGAGACGAGAGCTGTCAGCCTGCACCCCAAACCCAGCTTTGCCTCAAGCATTTAAAAGTGTTTTTAATTTATAAAGGGGGTTGCACTCAGAGGCTTGCTATGTGAAAGGGGTCACCAGTACAAAAGTTTGAGAACCACTGTATTCAGAAACTTTTTTTTCTGGGGACCCAGTTAAAGAAAATTGTTGATGCCTACAACCCAACAGAGCTGGGGATGAGGGGTTTGGGATGTGGGAGGGGCTCAGGGCTGGGGTGCGGGAGGGGGTTAGGGCTCTGGACTGGGGTGCAGACTCTGGGGGGGCCGAGGATGAGGGGTTTGGCATGCAGGAAGGGGTCCCAGGTTTGGGGGGGGAGCTCAGGGCTGGGGCAGGAGATTGGGGCACGGGCTTACCTTGGGTGGCTCCCGGTCAGCAGCACAGCTGGGATGCAGAGGCAGGCTTCCCGCCTGTCCAGGCACCGCGGACCGCACTGCGCCCTGGAAGCAGCCAGCCACAGGTCTGGCTCCCCGTGGCCCCCCTGCCTACAAACCAGAACCGCTGCTGGCCACATCTGGGACACAGCGCAGTTTCGGAGCAGGTAGGCCTTAGCTGGGCAGCACCACCGACAGGACTTTTAATGCCCCGGTCGGCAGTGCTGACCAGAGCCGCTAGGGTCCCTGGGTTCCGAGCAAGGCGACCCAGTGCCTTACATGCCGCAACCCAGTACTGTGTAGCGACCTGAACTTTGAAAAACACTGCTTTACAGCACGCACACAGTACTGCAAAAGAGCAGCAGCCAGTAGGAGCTGGCATAGAGTTGCCATATCAACCCGACAGGCAGGAAGCGGTGGCACTGACTCAGGTTTGGGACATGGGTTGGGGGCAGGCTGGAAAATGACTTGACCTTCTTGGGGTGGGATCAGGTCAGGTGGTTTTGGGTCCACGCTAGGCTTAAAAATTAGACCTGAGCAGAACTCTAATCTACAAGCGTCAAACAATAACACAGCATGTACTCCTAGTTTGGGGATGCTTGGCCAACAAGAGAATCAGCTTCTAAATGAAGTGTCACTTGCATCCTGTGAACAGCCACTCACTAAAAAAGTGATGTAGAACGTTTATTTTAATACCTATGTTAAAACTTGTTGAAACATCAGCACATGTCAAAGTATATGGAATTACTGCAAGACTGCAAAAGAAAAAAAATTGTTCCTTTACTACCAGAAGGATGACTATTTGCCAGTCTTCAAGAGGTTAGGAGTCTTAAAATGCATTATTCAGTGCCAGGATGTTTCCCACCATGGCTTTCTATCAAGTAGAATGAATATATTTAAAATGCATGAATCTAAGCAGGAAGAGGTATGCTAAAGAGGTTTTATATGTATAAATATATCTATAACTGGTTCAAAATATACAGGTTACACCAGGGGGTCTCAAACACGCGACCCGCGGGGTTATTTTCTGCAGCCCACGAGATCCTCACGGCCCCCGTCCTCCCCTAACGTTTACCTAGAGCAGCTCCGGCCCGACGCGCACTAGGAGCAGGGCAGGCTCCCTGCCTGCCCTGCCCCCAGGCCGCTCCGGGAAGCGGCCGGAATCTCGGGAACCGCGGCCAATGGGAGCTGCTGGGGGCGGTGCCTGAAGCAACAGCCACACACACCCCTGCGCCCCTCCTTCCCCAGATTCCAGCCGCTTCCCGGAGCGGCGAGAGGGCAGGGAGCCTGCCCTGCCCCTGGTGTGTGTCCGGCCGAAGCCCGTCCCCCGAACTCCTCCTGCAGCCAAACCCCCTGCCCTGAGCCCCCTGCTGCACCCCAACCCCCTGAACCCCCTCCTGCACCCCAACCCCCGTCCTGAGTCCCCTGCCACACCCTGCACCCCAACCCCCTGCCCTGAGCCTCCTGCCACACCCCACCCCTCCTGCACCCCACCCCTCACCCCTACTGCACCCTGCACCCTGACCCCCGCCACACCCCACACCCCTCCTGCACCCCCTGGGGGAGGGAGGGGGCGGAGTTGCGGGGGATTTCAGGGAAGGGGGTGGAATGGGGGCAGGGAAGGGGTGGGAAGAGGCGAGGCAGGGGCGGGACCTCATGGAAGGGGTGGAGTGGGGGCAGGGCCGAGGGCGGCAGTGGAGGGGAGGTGTCAGTAAATGCAGCCCTCGGGCCAATGTACAAGTCCTCATGTGGCCCTCGTGGTCATTTGAGTTTGAGACCCCTGGGTTACACTATCACCAATACTGTGAAACTAACCTTTAAGCACAACAGAATAGAGTACTTGAACTCAGTTTAGCTCCCAGGTAAACTTGCTATTCTCAAAACAAAACTCTCCTCATACACAATCTACAGAAACTCACTACATTAATCCAAGAACAATAATCTGACTTTTCAACAAGTCAATACCAACCATTAAAATAAAGAAAAAACAAGAGTTCTGTCACCATTCTTGGCATCAACACCTATTATAACAGGCAGTTACAGTCAACAGCCTTTTCACAGAAGTTTAGTTTCAACAGTTTGCTCTCTCACTACTGTTATAAAATGTGGGTTCTATGCATGTACAGTAGCAAGTGAAATAACTATCTTTGTCTAAACGTTGTTTAATCTGTATGCCACCCAAAGTTACCAAAATCCATCCTTCCAATTACACATCCAAACTATATTATACTAACAAGCTAAATTTGTGACTATTGTAACTATAAAGACCAATACTCAACTCCTTTAAACAGTCATTTATCTATTACTCCTGGGGAAATTCTGTGCTGTATGTGTGCATAATTAATGAGCCACACATTTTTAATTTTTTACAAAGAAAAAAGCTTCTGCTGAAATGTTGCTGCAGTTCTGCTTTTTGCCCACCAGAGGGCGCTGTGGTGAAAGACCACAGCAGCAGTTCCCAGCCAGCTAAGGAAAAGAAAGAGCCTGCCTTCTTCGCAGCGCCTGTCAGGCCAGGTCAGGAGACAGGGGATATGGGGAGACAGACAGCATGGGGCTGCTAGGGGGGCGGGAGACAGGGGCTTATAAGGGCTAGTGGGGGAGGACAGACTGGGGCAGGGGCTGAATGGAAGTGGAGGCATAGGGCCACAGAGGAGAGGGAGGTGCAAGGCCACATGGTGATGGGGGACAGTGGATAGAAAGCTAGCTAGATTGTTGGGCTCAACGAGTAGTGATCAATGGCTTGATGTCTAATTGGCAGCTGGTATCAAGCAGAGTGCCCCAGGGGTCGGTCCTGGGGCCGGTTTTGTTCAACATCTTCATTAATGATCTGGATGATGGGTCAGATTGCACCCTTAGCAAGCTCGCAGATGACACTAAGCTGGGGGGTAGAGGTAGATAGGCTGGAGGGTAGGGATAGGGTCCAGAGTGACCTAGACAACTTGGAGGATTGGGCCAAAAGAAATCTGATAAGGTTCAACAAGGACAAGTGCAGAGTCCTGCACTTAGGAAGGAAGAATCCCATACACTGCTACAGGCTGGGGATCAACTGGCTAAGTGGCAGTTCTGCAGAAAAGGACCTGGGGATTACAATGGATGAGAAGCTGGATAGCAGTCAACAGTGTGCCCTTGTTGCCAAGAAGGCTAACAGCATATTGGGCTGCATTAGTAGGAGCACTGCCAGCAGATCGAGGGAAGTGATTATTCCCCTCTATTTGGCACTGGTGAGGCCACATCTGGAGTACTGTGTCCAGTTTTGGGGCCCCCACTCCAGAAAGGATGTGGACAAATTGGAGAGAATCCAGCGGAGGGCAATGAAAATGATTATGGGGCTGGAGCACACGACTTATGAGGAGAGGCTGAGGGAACTGGGTTTATATAGTCTGCAGAAGAGAAGAGTGAGGGGGGATTTGATAGCAGCCTTCAACTACCTGAAGGGGGGCGGGGTTCCAACGAGGATGGAGCTCGGCGGTTCTCAGTGGTGGCAGATGACGAAACAAAGAGCAATGGTCTCAAGTTGCAGTGGGGGAGGTCTAGGTTCGATATTAGGAAACACTTTTACTACGAGGGTGGTGAAGCACTGGAATGGGTTACCTAGGGAGGTGGTGGAATCTCCATTCTTAGAGGTTTATAAGGCCTGGCTTGATAAAGCTCTGGCTGGGATGATTTAGTTGGTGTTGGTCCTGCTTTGAGCAGGGGGTTGGACTAGATGATCTCCTGAGGTCTCTTCCAATCCTAATCTTCTATGACGGGGTGCAGAGCTACATAGGGACAGAGGGTGGCTGAGTGTGGGCACAGAGACACATGGGAACAGGGGAGCAGGGCCATCTGGGGATGGGAAGAGGGGGTGTATGAGTGGGGGTGGAGGGACATGTGGACAAGGAGTGCAAGGACACATGCGGTGCAGGAACACAGGGGAGCAGGGACAGATGTGCCTGACTGAATGGGAGAGAATAGGGGTGAGCCAGGGTCTGCATGGGGGAAGCTCCCTAACAATCCCTCCCCACACCCCCAAAAATACCTGTTCCATACTTTTCCCACCCATACCCAACAACCCTCCAAGTTCACACCCAGGCGCCTTCCCAGCAATTTACTTCCCTCTCCCTCAGCTCCATCATTACCCCTGACTCCCACACGCCTTTGCACTGCTTCTGAGGGATGCAGGAAATACGGTTCTGTATTGTAGTTTTAAATAAATTATTACTCAGAGTTCTGTAGTAATATGCCTAGTAAGGAATCTATTTGTCAAAAAACATTTCCTGAATCTTTTTTGTTGTCTGTATTGTTACCCACATACTTGCTGACAGGTTTTTTGAAATAAATCATCAAAACTAATTGAAACTGGTGAGATTATATTGTGTTATTTTGACAAAATATGCAGAATTTAAGTTTTTTTGCAGATTTTTAATTTTTTTGGAGCATAATTCCTCCAGGCTTAATTAAGATCAAGAATTTTGTTTACCCTAAATACAATTTCTAACTCTAAACTGTTAAGTACTACCTGCCAGGCAAACAATATTTTCCTGTAGTTCCAAATACCACATGAAGACACGCTGATGTGAAATGAAGCACACTGAAGGCCACCTTGGAAGTTAATTACAGCAAAATAGCATATCTATAGGACAGATTTCTTAGTGGGATGAGGTACACACACAAAAACAGGAGTAACTGACTTTATTAGCAAGCCTGGCAGCATTAGTTGACATGTATCAGAGGGGTAGCCCTGGTAGTCTGCATCCAGAAAAACAACGAGGAGTTCAGTGGCACCTTAAAGACTAACAGAGAAATCTATTAATCTTTAAGGTGCCACCGGACTCCTTGTTATTAGTTGACAAGATCACCTTACATAAGAACAAGTGACATAGAACTGAGAGGAGACTATGAAAAAGATGAACAAAGCCAGCCATTTCAAGTATACATCTAACCTATATCACTGGGTATTAAAAATATAAACATGTCTTTCTTAAAAAAGTGTTAATGCTACAACCCTGTAATAGCTAGTTACACACTACAGAGTACTTTGCAATTATTCACCGATCTAGCTAGGTTCTTATAGTCACAACCATTACCACTGTATCTGAGCACCTCCCATAAGTAGTTTTAGAGACACTTCTGTTTCCAAAAATCTTCCCTATTGAGATCACAAATACGACCATCGCATAACTAGAGCACAAATCTCTATTACTACAATTTAGATTCAGATATTTGAAAGACTTCAGAGAGTTCATTCCTGCTCTCTGGTTAATCAACTCCAAACAAATACAACATGTAATGCTAGGGTAACGGCCACCACATAAACCTGTCCTAGCCTCCCCGCCACAGCCCCCCCCCCCCCCCCCATGCCTCGCCCGGCGCGCCCCCCCCCCCCCGCCCCCCCCATGCCTCGCTAGGCGTGACCCCCACAGGCGGGACGGAGTCTACCCCCCCACACACACTGTGCAAACGGCGCCCAGAACGGGCGCAACCTCTCTCTCGGAGCAGTCTTTCGAGACCGCTCCCAGCGGGGGGACCGACCAGAGACCCCCGCCGCCCCGGCACCGCAAGGCTCAGGCAGGGCAGCCGGTCACGAGCCCCCGCCCCTCACTCAGGTAAGCCCCCGCCAGCCGGGTTCCAAGGAGGGCCGGCGGGTCCCGGCGGCCCCCGCGCCCATCTCTCCACGCTACCTCCCGGGTGGTGACCTCCTCCTTCTCGGAAATCTTCAGCAGTAACCGGTCGTTCTCCAGCTCCAGCGCTCGCACCCGGTCGATGTAGACGGCCAGGCGGTCATTGAGCTGCCGCAGCTCCTCCTTCTCTTGCAGCCGGGAGATGCGGGCAGGGGAGAGCGGGGTCCCGCCGGGGGCGGCGCGGCTCGGGGTGCCCGACATGGCGCTCGCTTCGCGGGACGAGCAAGCGGCGCGCTCATTCAATCCGGCCACACTGAGGGAGGGAGGGAACGGCAAGATGGCGGAGGGAACCGCCTCCCAGCTGCGCGGCGCCACCTGGGAAATGAAGTCTCCGCGCCAAGATGGCCGCCGGCGGCTGTGCTCTGGGAGCGGCCGAGGGCGGCGAGGAATCAAAGATGGCGGGAACCCCTACCGCAGGGCATGCTGGGGATTGTAGTCACAACCTGGCCTCCATTTTGTGGCCCGATGCCAACAACCCTGCATCCGACTCCGCGCAGTGTCTGTCAGCCCTTATTTCCCGCGTGTAAGGCTGAGCTTGGAGGTGCCCTGGCCGGCCCTATGCAAGGGGCGGGGTCTCCCCACCCACACACCCCCTCAGGCCTTGACCTGGCAGGAACCGGCCGAGGTGCACTTTGGAGTCCTTTTAACTGACTAGCAGTGAAAAGCTCCTTCATGAGGCAGGCTGACCCCTTTGAAGCCATTTTAGCAACCTAGGCTCCCCCAGGAGTCTCCCTTAGGCTACAACAAGGCTACTAGCTGGCTTCAAGCATGACAGCTGGCTTTTCAACTGTAGCTGCCACAACTGAAAACCAGGTCTGCCCAGAGGGGGGGGGCAAGTGGGGCAATTTGCCCTGGGCCCTGCAGGGGCCACCACGAGAATATAGTATTCTATAGTACTGCAACTTTTTTATGGGTCCCCGAAATTGCTTTGCCCCAGGCCCCCTGAATCCCCTGCTGAAAACCACTCTCCTTGTGCTGCTCGCCGCTTTGTCTAGGCTAGCCTCAGAGAACAGAGGTGGAGTTGGACGGAGTTAACTAACTCTAACAAGCTGGAAACGTCTGGGGAGGCCTGTGCTGTAATGCAACCAGTTTGGCATGTGTTAAATTACACACACTTTCAAACACCTTAGCTAACACCTGACATCACACCATCAAATCCCAAACTAGACAAGGCCTATAACAGGATTAGGGGATCCCTTTATCAGTTGGAGAAGGGGGAACTCTTCCCGACAGAGTCTTGTAGCTAGAGAGTAGGGTTGCCAGGTGTCTGGTTTTCGACCAGAACACCCAGTTGAAAAGGGACCCCAGCGGCTCCGGTCAGCACAGCTGACTGGGCTGCTAAAAGTCCGATTGGCCGCAGAAGTCAGCGGGGCAGTCAGGATCTGTTCCCAGCTCCGCGCAGCTTCTGCGAAGCAGCTGGCGTGGCCCTCCAACTCCTAAGCGGAGGGGCAGCCACAGGGGTTCTGCACGGTGCCCCTGCCCCAAGCGCCGGCTCCGCAGCTCCCATTGGCCGGGAACCAGGGGCAGCACCTGTGGACAGGAGCAGCATGCGGAGCTTCCTGGCCGCCCCTCCGCCTAGGAGCCGATGGGACATGCCATCCGCTTCCCGGGAGCCGTGCTGACTTCCTCCATCCCTGGGAAATGCCAAGACCGCCTGAGGTCAGCACCGCCTGGAGCCCGCACCCCAAACCCCCCTCCTGAAGCCTGCACCCCACACCCCGTTCCGCACCCCAAGCCCCTCAGCCCCAGGCTCACCCCAGAGCCCCCAACCGGAGCCCTCACCCCTTCCCGTCCCCCCAAGCCCAGAGCCCCCTCCCACACTCCAAACCCCTAGGCCCCACCCCTCAGCCCCCTCCTGTACCCCAAGCCCCTCATCCCAGAGCCCACACCCCTAGCTGGAACCCACACCTCCTCCCACACCCCAACCCCCTATCCCAGCCTGGTGAAAATGAGCAAGTGATTGAGGATGGGGGAGAGCGAGGGAGGGAGGGGGGATGGCATAGGTTGGGGGGGGGGCTCGGAGAAGGGGTGGGGAAGGGGCGGGGTCTGGGGTAAGGTGCAGGGAAAGGGTGTTTGGTTTTCTGCAATTAGAAAGTTGGCAACCCTACTAGAGAGAGACTCACCAGGAAGCGAGAGGCAGCAAGGGCCAGATTTCCCAGGGTATTTAGTTGCCTAAAGATGCTGATAAACACCTAATGGGGTTTTCAAAAGTACCTCAGCAGGTTAGGTACCTAATTTCAATTGATTTCTATGGGAGTTAGGTGCCTAACCTGCTTAGCCTGGTCTACACCAGCAAATTTGGTCAGTATAACTATGTCACTCAGGGGTGTCAAAAATCCACAATGCACACAGTGCTAGCTTAGCGGGAGAATTCTTTTGGGGGAGGTAGATTCACTGAAGTACTGCTACAGTGTGTTAAGTGTAGACAACCCCTTAGGCTAGAGTTACTATATGTCTGGGTTTTCCCTGACATTTCCTCTTTTTCGATCCTCTGTCTGGGTGTATTTTTCAAATTAGAGGAAATGTCCGGGATTTTTGCGGAGAAGATGTTGCAGCTCAGAAAGAGCTGTCTCCAAATCCGGATTGTTCCCTCCACTGCAGCCGCAGATGCCGGATCCTGCCCACCCAGGCCCCAGCTCCCAGCCCTGGAGAGGGTGAGAGGCAGGGAGGTGTTGATGGATGGATGGCGCTGCATCCAGGGCCTGCACCAGCCGCCCTACCATCGTGACAGGAAGCGACGCTGCACCCCATCTTGAGATTGAGATTGCAGGTTCCCCTTCCAGCATCCCCAGGTACCCCTCCCAGTACACAGACCCCTCCAGCGCCCCCCAAATACCCCCACACAGTACACACACACCCTTCCAGCACCATATCCTATCCAGCACTCCCCAACTGTGCCCCCCTTCCCCCCCCCCCCCCCCCCGCCTCGGCTGTGTCCTCATTTTGGGAACCTGAAAGATGGTAACCCTACCTTAGGCACTTTTGAAAATCCCAATAGGCACTTACCTTTATCTTAGGCACCTAAATACCTTTGAAAATCTCACGTGAGATCACTGCATAGGAGCCCAAAACTCATTCCAGCAATGATGGAAGTAATGAGCATTAAGACCCAGGTCCATAAAGATTTAGGCACCTAAATCCCAGTTTTAGGCACCACTGCAATCCACAGCACTCCTGCAGCCGAATCCTGTAGGCATCTAAACTCACTGGTGCCTAAGTTTTCAAGGTAAAAGTTTCCTAAGTGCCTCTGTTTCTGCCTCTAGGCATATGCACTTCTGCCTTACTGTAGGCGTCCAGATGCCTATCTCCTGCCTAAGGATGATCCATGAACCAGGGATGCTAGGTGGAGGAGCCCCTATCTCACTTGCAGGCCCTGATCCAGCAGGCATGCTTACAGGCTGCCTGCTGGGTCAGGCCCCATTCAAAAGCTGGCTCGAGGAGGACAAGAGAGAGGCGGCAGTGCCCCTCTTATAGCTTGTAGCCCACTGTTAGCATGCCCCCCACCCAGGGCCGGCTTTAGGAATCGGGCCCCGCGCCCGCACCTAAGAGGGCCCCGCGCCTTAGGCGCCTTTTTAAATTTTTAATTTTTTTTACTCACCCAGCGGCGGTCCGCTCCGGGTCTTCGGCGGCGGGGGGTCCTTCAGTGCCGCGGAAGTGCTGCCGAAGACCCGGACCGCCGCCGGGTATTTGAATTGGGCCCCGCAGGTCCTAAAGCTGGCCCTGCCCCCACTCCTACACACACATGTGGGAGACACAGGTTCAAGTCCCCCTTCAGCTGCGCTCTAACCACTGGGCTAAAAGTTATAAGGTGCGCAGCACCACCAGCTCTGGCCATTTTGTGTGCAGTGTGGCAGGCACCTAACAAGAAAAGACTTAGGTATTGCAGCTGCCTGACTCTAGAAGAAGGGTTCACATTCATGGATCACAAGCAGAGACTGGTGCCTCGCTGCAGCCCAGATTTAAGCACATATCTCTGTGATAGAGGCATGGCTTTGGAGACACCTTTCTTATTAGCATCTCCCATTGGTTAGTTTAGGTGGGTCCCCAGCTAGAGTGCTGGCTTTTGTGGATCACATTCTTAGGTGCCTAACCTTCCCTATTTATTGCATAGGGAGCCTAGGCACCTAGCTCAGGCTTCAGGGACTGCAGTGCTATTCCTGTGATTTTCTAGGTACCTAAAACTTGACACTGCGACTCCTAAGTCCCTTTGTGGATCCAGGCCTAACCCTGTATTTTATTACCTCATTTTAAATACAGTTATACTTAACCTAAATGCACAGGAATAAGATTGCATCTCCTGTATATTCAGCTGCAGTATGATGCTGTGATAAAGTGATACCATGATATTCTCAGGGCTGGGTAGTTTGATCTTTTCTGAAATTCTAGATGACAATTTAAAACAATGAATACATGGGAAGTTCAAGCAAAGGACATGAACGTATTGTAATCACGCAGTACCAACAAATGTGTTTTCTTATTTGGAAAATTTCAGTATCTTCAATATAAAAATAATTTTTGGGGGAAAAGGCAAATTCACTAAAATCCTAAAGAGTTAATTAAATTTAACTGCACAATCTCAATTAAAGCTCTATTGAAATAATACTACCAACACCATAACTGCATTGAAATCTTCAGATTAGGGAGGTAAAAATGCCTCATGGAAAACAAGGAAAGACATTTTATCTGAAAGGAATTTTGCTGTCCTTACAGTATGTAATTTTACAGGGAGGTTTCACCTCTCAATAATTTCCATAAAACCAGGATCATTGTTGCTCAGACTTGGTCCACATGAGGAACTTATGTTGGTATAACTATGTCACTCAAGGGTATGGAAAATCCACACCCCTGAGTAACGTAGTTATATCGACCTAACCCCCAGTGTAGACAGCGCTCTGTCAATGGGAGGGCTTCTCCCATCGACATAGCTACGACCTGTCGGGAGGTGGAGTACCTATGCTGACAAAGGAAGTTCTCCCATTGGTGTAGGTAATGTCTTCACTAAGCGCTACAGCAGCACAGCTACACTGTCGCAGCTGCAGTGCTAGAAGTATAGAGAAACCCTCAGTAATTCTTCAACTACTGCTGTTTATTCCTCACTTAAAGACATACTCAAACTCTTCTCTAAACAACTGTGTTGCAAAATAATTGTGACCATGGGTGAAGAATAAGGAGCAGAAACAAGTCAAACTCCTAAAATACAAGAATCTTGAAAAAACTGGAAGGAAAATAAAGATGCAAATAAGCAGATTTAGCCAAATCAAATGTCTATCAAACATTTCCAGGAGGCATCAATTGTTTTTAACCTGGCAAAACTGAAGCACTTTGCTGTGCTTGGAACCATCTGTGCTGGGCTTCTTCTGAGATGCAAACTCTCAGTTTTTATATCTGAAGACTCACCAATTGCTACCAAACAGCTGAGCAGCCACCACAGCACACACTGTTCGTCAATTAAGCAATTTTTGTAAATTCAGCCCTGTTTGACCAGGGCTTGAGAGCGGGAGCTGGAGAAGAGAGATCTAATATACAAATAATTGAATACACCTCTACCCCGCTATAACATGACCCGATATAACACGGGTTTGCATATAGTGCGGTAGCAGCGGGGCTCCAGCGGCACTTTAAAGGGTCCGGGACTCCGGCTGCTGCGGGGAGCCCCGGGCCCTTTAAATCACCGCTGGAGCCCTGCCGCCGCTACCCCGGGGCTGCGGCAGTGGGGCTTGCCAGCGATTTAAAGGGCCTGGGGTTCCCCGCAGCGGCTGGAGCCCGGAGCTCTTTAAATCACCGCCGGAGCCCTGCCACCCCTACCCCGATATAACGGGGTTTCAGCTATAACGCGGTAGGGATTTTTGGCTCCCCACGACCGCGTTATAGCGGGGTAGAGGTGTACTCAAACACCATACAGCATACACACTCTGTAAAGCAAATTCATTAAAGATGGTATAGTGCTGCCAATTCTCATGATTTTATTTCACGTCTCACAATATGTCATTTATAGGCAGCACTGGTAGTGAACCTATGGTTAAGGCTGCCTAAAAAGTTCCATTATAAGCAGGGCCGGCTTTAGGCCAATTCAACCAATTTCCCTGAATCGGGCCACACGCCTAAGAGGGCCCCGCGCCCAAGCCCCGGTACGGTGTACCGGCGTGGCCCGGCTTCCCCAGGGGGCAATTTAAAGGGCCTGGGGCTCCCAGCAGGGCCCTTTAAATTGCCACCAGAGCCCCACTGCTGGAGCCCTGGGGTAGGGCTGTGGGGCTCTGGGGGCTATTTAAAAAGTCCGGGGCTCCCGCTGCCTCTACTGCCCTGGCCCTTTAAATAACCGCTGGAGCCCCGCCGCTTTCCCAGGGCTCCCTCGGCTATTTAAAGGGCCAGGGCGGTAGAAGCAGGGGAGCCCCGGGCCTTTTAAATAGCCCCCAGAGCCCTGGGGTAGCGGGGGGCTCCGGGGGCTATTTAAAGGGCTGGGACGGTAGAAGCAGGGGAGCCCCAGGCCCTTTAAATAGCCCCCATTGCCCTGGGATAGTGGGGGCTCGGGGGCTATTTAAAGGGCCGGGGCTCCAGCTGCACCCCCTGCCCACACCAGCCCCGCACCCCCTGCCCTGCCCGCAGCCAGCCCCTGTCTCCAGCCAGCCCTGCACCCCCTGCCCGCAGCCAGCCCCTGCCCTGCCCGCACCAGCCCCGCCCCCCCGCCCTGCCTGCAGCCAGCCCTGCACCCCCTGCCCTGCCTGCAGCCATCCCTGCAACCCCTGCCCACAGCCAACCCTTGCCGCACCCTCTGCCCTGTCTCCAGTCAATCCCTGCCGCAACCCCTGCGGACCTGCCCAAAGCCAGCCAGCCCCACACACATCCCTGCCCGCACCAGCCCAGCACACCCTGCCCTGCCCACACCAGCCCTGCACCCCCTGCCCTGCCTGCAGCCAGCCCCGCACCCCCTGCCCAGTCTCCAGCCAACCCCTGCCACACCCCCCTGCCTGAAGCCAGCCAGTCCCGCACTCCTCTGTCGCCAGCCCTGCCAACCCCTGCCACACACCCCTGCAACCCTGCCTGAAGCCAGCCAGCCCACCCCACACACCCCTGTCTCCAGCCAGCCCCGCACCCCTTGCCCTGCCTGCAGCCAGACCCTACCTCCAGTCAGCCCCTGCCTCCTGCCAGCCCCATGTCCACTGGTGCCATGCAGTTCCCAGGGCACACCTGGGAACTGCATGGCACCTGCACACCTGCTTCAATGAGGGGGGCAGGGAGCAGCTGGGACCCACACATGTGCACACCACCCCAGGGAATGGCGAGGACCCACACATGTGAAACGGAGCTCATTAATAACCGATCAACAGCATATATGATGCAATGTACATAATATATAATTTTATTATTTATATAGTTATGGAAAGTAAATAATACATGGAAGAAACAAAAGGCTTTTTTTTACATGTTTTTTTTTGTTGTTGTTAGTCATCCCTGCCGGGGCCCCGCTGAAAATGTTCGAATTGGGTCCCGCACTTCCTAAAGCCGGCCCTGATTATAAGGCTCTGTTTTCAGTTGCTTATAACTTTGCCAAACTTCTATCTGAACAGCAAAGTTCTCACTTCCTAGGCTGAGTGGGTTAACAGAGTGGCTCACAGTTCTGGAAACCCCAGCAGGTTATAAAGGTCTAGCCTCTAAGGCATTGTCTATACTGGCAAGTGAAAGACAAAACTTTTGTCGTTCAGAGGTGTTAAAAAAACACACATCCCAAAAGACAAAGGTTTTGTCGACAACAAGCGTCAGTGTGAGCAGCGCCTTGTGAGCAGGAGCACTCTCCTGCCGACAGTGCTAAAGCCATTCATTGGGGGTGGAAGATTTTTGTCGGCAGGAGAGCTCTCTCCTGCCAACAAACAGCGGCTACACTGCATGCCTTTTAGCTGTGTAGTGTAGACATAACCTAAAAGCACTACAACACACTCACCCCTACCCAACCCGTGAACCGAACGCAAGATTCCTGCATATCAACATTGCTTTGTTGTCCAGCAAATAGCTGTGAATCCCCTTGTATCTTACGGTACCTGCGTTTAGTGCCTGGTCCACAAAGAGGATAACAGCCTACTGCTGCTTCTGGTTACTCAGTGAGCTCAAGTGATAGAGGTCTGTGCAGTGAATCTAAAATTTCCAACATTGGTGACACCCTATCTGGGTGTCAATGTGACTGATGGAATGGAATGGTGGAATTTCTGGTTTTCTTAGTTTGTGCTTTTAAAAACTTCGGAAATTGGACAGCCTTAATTCTGGCATTTCCTAACTTTTGTGTGCTTGACTGTGCAAGTCTAATGTTTTAGAGTAGTTTTTGCCCAATGTGTGAGCTGAGGGGTGAAAACATTATCTATCTACCCTAGGTACTTATCTGTCCCCCCTCACTGTGTATCTGTGCACCTCACAGTCTCAAATGTGTTTATCCTCATGAGTCACAACACCCCATGAAGTGGAGAAGTGCTGTGATCCCCATTTTAGAGATGGGGAACTGAGGCACAGTGATGCTACGTGACTTACACAAAATGACACACGAAGTCTGTGGTAGAGCAGGGAATTGTACCCAGGTCTCAGACTAGCACTATACCAGGGGTAGGCAACCTATGGCATGCGTGCCGAAGGCGGCACGCAAGCTGATTTTCGGTGGCACTCACACTGCCCAGGTCCTGGCCACCAGTCCGGGGGGGCTCTGCATTTTAATTTAATTTTAAATGAAGCTTCTTAAACATTTTAAAAACCTTATTTACTTTACATACAACAATAGTTTAGTTATATATAGACTTAGAGAAACAGACCTTCTAAAAACGTTAAAATGTATTACTGGCACATGAAACCTGAAATTAGAGTGAACAAATGAAGACTCGGCACACCACTTCTGAAAGGTTCCCGACCCCTGCACTATACGTTTCTCAAATGTGGCCACATGCGGCCACAAGGCGCTTTTCTTGCAGCCACAGCCTTCTGGACGGTGACTGTGGGGGTGGAGGCAAAGCAGCGACCCCTTCCCTGGAGCTGCAAGAAGGGGTTGGGCCCTGTCGTCCTCTGGAGCCAGAAACGCTGGAGGAGTAGGCAGCCAGTGAGCTCTCCACCTTTCCTGGGACGGTGGGGTTTTGGCTTCTGGCTTCAGCCCTGGGGTGGCGGGTTGCAGGCAGCAGGTTCTGGTCACGGACTCTGACCATGGGGCTTTAGGCTTCGGGCTTTGGCTGCGCATCAGTGGCCTCCGTCCCCCAGCTGATGGACTTCAGGTTCACCAGCCCCATCATTGCCCCTGGCCCCCGCTGCCGCCCCCGGTCCTTCACCGATCCACCCCATCACCCCGAACCCCCACTGCCTCCCTACCCACTCCCCAATCCACAGCTTAATTTGTCCCCCAGCTCTCCAGAGCTGAGTAATTCTGCTGTGAAAAGTGATATTTGTATGATTGTTAATATCACTTTTCACTGACTCCCAGCCAGCTAACATGTCTGCTGCTGTGAAAAGTGATATTAACAAACATACAAATATCACTTTTCACAGAAGCAGACTTACTAGCTAGCAAGTCTAAAAAAATAACTGCAGCCAAAAAAGCAAGAGAAACAACAACAAAAAAGACAATAACATGCAAAGCACCTTATTTGTGTTTCTATTCTGTTTAGGTCATAGAATCATAGAACATTAGGACTGGAAGAGACTTCAGGAGGTCATCTAGTCCAACCCCCTGCTCAAAGCAGGACCAACACCAACTAAATCATCCCAGCCAGGGCTTTGTCAAGCCGGGCCTTAAAAACCTCTAAGGAAGGAGATTCCACCACATCCCTAGGTAACCCATTCCACTGCTTCACCACCCTCCTAGTGAAATAATTTTTCCTAATTTCCAACCTAGACCTCCCCCCACTGCAACTTGAGACCATTGCTCTTTGTTCTGTCATTTGCCACCACTGAGAACCGCCGAGCTCCATCCTCATTGGAACCCCCCCCTTCAGGTAGTTGAAGGCTGCTATCAAATCCCCCCTCACTCTTCTGCAGACTATATAAGCCCAGTTCCCTCAGCCTCTCCTCATAAGTCATATGCTCCAGCCCCATAATCATTTTCATTGCCCTCCGCTGGACTTTCTCCAATTTGTCCACATCCTTTCTGGAGTGGGGGGCCCAAAACTGGATGCAATATTCCAGATGTGGCCTCACCAGTGTCGAACAGAGGGGAATAATCACTTCCTTCGATCTGCTGGCAATGCTCCTACTAATGCAGCCCAATATGCCGTTAGGGTCCTTTTCTGCACAACTGCCCCAGGTCCTTTTCTGTACAACTGCCGCTTAGCCAGTTGGTCCCCAGACTGTAGCAGTGCCTGGGATTCTTCCATCCTAAGTGCAGGACTCTGCACTTGTCCTTGTTGAACCTCATCAGATTTATTTTTGGCCCTATCCTCCAATTTGTCTAATTCACTCTGGACCCTATCCCTACCCTCCAGAGTATCTACCTCTCCTAAGGTGACCAGATGTCCCGATTTTATAGGGACAGTCCTGTTTTGGGGGGCTTTTTCTTATATAGGCACCTATTACCCCCCACCCCTTTTTACACTTGTTATCTGGTCACCCTAACCTCTCCCCCCAAGCTTAGTGTCATCCGCAAACTTGCTGAGGATGCAATCCATCCCATCATTCAGATCATTAATGAAGATGTTGAACAAAACCAGCCCCAGGACGGACCCCTGGGGCACTCCGCTTGATACTGCTTCAGGTCCAGTAAAGAATAGAGATAACTGTACGTTATTATTATTGAGTCTGAAAAAAAAATCCTACATAAATAAATGACTATGGTTTGGACATGTATATGTGCATATTTAGTTCTTTTTCCTAAAGTTAATTAAGTATTTTAGGAAAAAATGTCATAGCAGCCACCAGCAAGAGTTGGTGGCCGCACTCTGAGGCCACCAAAAAATGTGTTGTGAGCACCCAATACTACATACATTATCTGTATGAACTGACTCTCTATTCATATCACTAGTTTTCGTTCCTTTGTGTAAGCTGGGGTCTGAATGAGCTCTCCCCTGACATCCACTGATGAACTGGCATAGGCGTGCGCATGGGGTGTGCCGGGTGTGCCCGTGCACACCCTAATGCAGGGCAGTCAGAGCTGTGGGGGGCGGGGCTGCGTGTATGGCTCCGCGCTGAGCCAGACGCTGCTAGGAGCCTGAGGGGGGTTGGACAAGGTGTGGGGGCAGTCGGGGGACAGGGATCAGGGTGTGTCGGGCTGGGGGGTGGGGTGCTCTCACCTCGGGGGCAGCTCCCCCCTCCCGAGCATCCCTGCGTGCAGGGAGAGTCTCGGCAGATGCAGGGCAACAATGCACACTGCCCCCCTCCCAGCACTGACCCGGTTCCCAGCCCATTGGCCAGGAACCCCGGCCAATGGGAGCTGTGGGGGGGGCGGCTCTAGAGCTCCCTGACTGCGCCTCCCCAGCAGGGAGGGGGAGGGAGCTGCCCCACCTCCCGGGGCTGAGCCGCCTGGGATCAGTGCAAGGGCCGGGTCATTCTCGGCCAGCATGGGGGGGGAGGGCTCGTCTGGGCCCCAGGCAAGGGGGTTATGAGGGGGGCAGGCCCCCTCCCACTCTGATTCCCCCACCAACCCCAGCTGTGATGCTGGCTCAGCCCAGGCAAGGCAAATAGCCCCCGTCCAGCAGGCCGGTGAGTGTGGCTGGAGTGCAGGCAGGTAGGGGCGCTGGGTCTCTGGGGATGGTGCTGGGCAGTGGGGGTCTGTGTGGGATACTCCTGGGCCCCAGGGGGAATGAAAACAGCCCAGGTCCCCCTCCTGCAGCGTTCTTTGCTTCCCTGCAGAAAGTGAAGGAGAAACAGGGGTGTGTGATTGGGAATGTTCATGGCATAGTTTGGGGGCATTACCCCCCAAATAGAGGTGAGGGGTGGGGGGCCACATGGGATGCAAGGTCACGCCACTGTC
>NW_020665013.1:2057436-2057772 GCF_002925995.2 Terrapene triunguis
CCCCCCCCCCCCCCCCCATTTCTGTGAACACAGAGTTGCTGCAGCCCCACTGAAAAAAGAAGGTGCTGCTCAGCTTCCTGGACTTTGCAGCTGGACACCACCTTCTGGGTCCTAGGGCTGGTTGAGCTCCCTTCTGTGTGCTAGGAGCCATCCTTCATTTTGTACAACAGTGAGTTGTGGGGCGGGGCAAGGGAAAAGAGGCAGGGGGGAAAGAAGGGGGTGGGATGGGGAGGAGATGGAGTGGTGGGGAAGGGGCATGAGATGGGAAAGAGAAGAGGATAGGGGAAGCGGGGGCAGGAGGAAAGAGGCAGTTTGGGAAGGAAGGGGGTGGGATGC
>NW_020665013.1:2057782-2059102 GCF_002925995.2 Terrapene triunguis
GGGGGCAGGAGGAAAGAGGCAGTTTGGGAAGGAAGGGGGTGGGATGCGGAGGAGATGGAGTGGTGGGGAAGGGGCATGGGATGGGGAAGAGAAGGGGATAGGGGAAGTGGGGGCCCAGCGTGCCGATCCCCTTGGCAGCAGCTGGGGCTCCCCTGTTAAGCAGGCCCCTCAAACCCTCACTCTGACAAGCCCCACCTCCCCTGCATCTGTACCACCCTGATGAGCCCCCCCAGACACCCTCCCCACTGAGCCCCAACCACCTACACCCAGACCCCCACCCAAATGAACCCCACCTCCCCTGCACCCAGACCCCCTCCCCCGCTGAGTTCCAACCACTTTCAGTTGGTCCCCCCTGCAGACTTCCATTACCCCTGCACCTGGAGTCTCCCTGTACATCCAGATCCCCCACTGAGCTGCCTGCACCCAGACTGCCCCACACAGAACCCTCTTACCCCCGCCCAGCCAATCACCGCCTCCCCAGCACTACATATGACCTTTGTTGACTTACATCAGTCATAGCGCTCTTCCACCACTGCGCTCCAGCTTGGTTGGCGCTCTCTGCACCTGCCCTGTAAGTGCCATCATGCCATTGGTCAAGGGGATGTCCAGGGGGTGTGATTTGGTGGGGACTCTGTTCGGAGCTGCGGCGTGGTAAGGGGGCTGCACTGGGCCAGAGGGTCTCGGGGGCAGTCAGGGGACGGGGAGCAATTGGATAGGCATGGGAGTCCTGGGGGTCTGTCTGGGGGCAGGGGTGTGGTTAAAGGTCGGGGCAGTCAGGGGACAGGTAGGGGGTCGGGTCCTAGGAAGGCAGTTACAGTAAGGGGGGTCTCAGGAGGGGGCAGTCAGGGGACAAGGAGCAGGGGGGGTTGGGGGTTCTGAGGGGGGCAGTCGGGGGCGGGAAGTAGGAGGGAGTGGATGGGGCAGGGGCGAGGCTAGGGCAGGGCGGGGCGGGGCTAGGGTGGGGCTCCCTGGGTGCACAACCTAATGACATGTGCTGCGCACGCCTATGTGAACTGGGGGAAAACACCTCAGGAACAGACCATATTTGCATAGAGACGCAGACTCTGCCTACGTGATAAGCAGACAGAGCTGCTTTGCCAAAGTGATAAATTTTGTCTGTTTTGGATTAAAATTCATTTTAGTCTTGAATGCAGAGGTAATGAAATGTTATTACCCTTATTGTAGGACTAAAGGGCAGCAGAAATGTATTTAATATGCCCTAACTGAGGGGGTAATCCTAACTTAACTTCACTCACTAAGCAGAGAGTACTGATGCCAAATCCAAGTAAAATTCAGAGGGAGTTGGGATACGTATTCCTT
>NW_020665013.1:2089102-2146858 GCF_002925995.2 Terrapene triunguis
GTATCCCAACTCCCTCTGAATTTTACTTGGATTTGGCAGCAATGGGGGAAGGAACAGCAATGGGTAGGAGAATGGACATTAAGAGGAAATATAGTGCTGATACTAATGACTCTAACAGTCAGATAGGCAATACTGGCAGTAAAATGACTGTGCCTAACTGGGCGAGGAATCTGGGCGAAGCCAAGCAGAAGCAACTAAAATGTCTGTACACCAATGCAAGGAGCCTGGGTAACAAAATGGAGCAATTAGAACCATTGGTGCAGGAAATGAAACCAGATATTAGAGGGATAACAGAAACATGGTGGAATAGTAGTCATGGCTGGAGTACAGATATTGAAGGGTATGTGCTATTTGGGAAAGACAGAAATAAAGGTAAAGATGGTGGAGAAGCTCTGTATATTAATGATGAGATAGACTGTAAAGAAATAAGAAGTGATGGAATAGATAAAACAAAATCTGTTTTTGGTCAAAATCACATTGAGGAAGAAAGCTAACAGACGCTCCAGTGGGCTAGTGCTTGGGGTGTGCTATAGACCCCCAGGATCCAATCTGGATATGGATAGAGACCTCTTTAATGTTTTTAATTAAATAAATACTACTGGGAATTGTGTGATTATCGGAGACTTTAATTTCCCAGATATAGAATGGAGGCAGGGCCGGCTCTAGGCACCAGAGCTCCAAGCATGTGCTTGGGGCGGCACTTTAAAGGGGCGGCACTCCAGCCCCCCCCCCTTTTTTTTCCCCCTTGGGGCCCAAAAAGCCGGGAGCCGGCCCTGAACCAAGATGTTCCCTGTCAGCTGAGGCTTTCAGGCTGTGCTGGAACTGACGCTGCAGTTCTGGCTGCAGTCGCTAGATGGCGCTCATGGCAGCCTGAGTCGCACAGGCTGGACTGCAGTTCAGGCTGCCCGGCCGCTGGAGAGCCGGAGCGTCATCCCCGGAGCTGAGCCCGGGCTGCGGCGGCGAGAGGGGCTCAGCTCCGCGGGATGATGCTCTGGCTCTCCAGCGGCCGGGCAGTCTGAGCTGCAGTCCAGCCTGTGTGTTAGGAGCCAGGGAGGGAAGTGGGGCCCGGGATACAGGGAGGGAGGAGGGGTCCTGCTGCCGCTGCTGCTCTGAGTCTCCCCAGGGCGGCGCGGTGTTTCCCCGCCCGAGGGGGCTGTGCAGGGCGCCGCTGGGCTGGGCAGGGGGCGCGGATCCCGGCTCAGGCGCTGCCAGGGCGAGTGGCTGGGCAGCCCGAGCTGCCAGGGACCTGCCCCCTCCTGGCCCCAGACCCAGCCCGCCGCGCACCTCTCCCGCCTCAGCCCCGTGCTGCCTGCCCCGGGCAGGAAGAGGCAGAGCCCGGCTCCGAGCGGGGCAGCGGGGGATTCTGCCCTGCCGGGGGACCCCCGCGGCTCGGGCACCTGGGGGTCAGTGTCTGTCCTCTCGGCTCTGCCTGCACGGGGCTGGGGAAGCAGCTGTCAGCACCTGCCCCTCTCAGCCCTTGCACCCCCCATCCCGCTCGCAGCCCCTCCACTTGTACCTCCCCCATCGCTCCTTCGCCGCACCCCTTCCCCTTGTACTCTCCCTTCACCCACACCTCTTCCCTTGTACCCTCCCCCAGCCCTCTCCTCCCACACCTCCCCCCTTCCCCTGCACCTCTTCTCCCGCAACCCTCCTGATACCCCCTCTCCTCCTCCACCCTCCTCCGTGAGTACATCACACCCCGCTTCTCTGCCAGTGTAGAGCCCCCAAGCACCCCTACACCCACTCCTCTGCCTGAACCCTCTTTACTAGATCCCCATCCCTTTCCGGGTACAAGGTTGGAGGGTTAGTCCCTATGCCTTCCATGTGCATTTGGAGCACTAAAGATGGGGTTGCGGGGGATGGGGGGGCGAGATTTATATTAAAGTGAAATAAAAATAGGAGAAACGGTTTGATCCCCACTGCAAATGTAAACGGGGATTGCTGTGGTGAACGAGGAGGTCACATTTGGGGCGGGGGAGCCCAGGGCAGGGCGGCAAGGGGTGCGGGAGGAAGAGAGAGCCCAGGGCTGGGGCGACAGGGGGTGTGGGAGGGCACTGGTGGGGGGGGAGAGCCCAGGGCTGGGGTGGGGGCAGCCAAAATTTTTTTTGCTTGGGGCAGCAAAAAACCTAGAGCTGGCCCTGAATGGAGGACAAATGCTATTAATAATGAAAACTGACAGATTTCTTCACCACATAGTCACTGAATCAACAAGAGGTGATGCCATTTTAGTTTTGGTATTAGTGAGAAGTAAGGACCTCATAGAAGAACTGGTCCTAAAGGGCAGCCTTGGTTTGAGTGATCATGAGCTAATTCAATTTAAACTAAATGGAAGGATAGACAAAAATAGATTGCAACTAGGGGCCTTGATTTCAAAAGGGCAAACTTTAATAAATTAAGGGAATTACTTAGGGAAGTGAACTGGATAGAAGAACTCAAGGATCTGAATGTGGAGGAGACTTGGAATTACTTTAAGTCAAACTTGCAGAAGATAGCTAGAGCCTGCCTCCCAAGCAAGAGGAAAAAATTCGTAAGGAAGGGTTGCAAACCAAATTTGATGAGCAAGCATCTTAAACAGGTGATTAAGAGAAAGCAGAAAGCCTACAAGGAATGGAAGATGGGATGGATCAGCAAGGAAAGCTACCACTTGGAAGTCAGAAAGTGTAGGGAAAAAGTGAGAACTGCCAAAAGCCAAGCAGAGTTGGACCTTGCAAAGGAGATTAAAACCAACAGTAAAATGTTCTATACTCATATAAATAAAACAAAAACAAGGAAAGAAGTGGGACTGCTAGAGACTGAAGGTGGGGTGAAGATTAAAGAAAATCTAGGCATGGCCCAACACCTAAATGAATACTTTGCCTCAATTTTTAATAAGGGTAATGAGGAGCTGAGGGACGGTGGCAGGGTGGCTAATGGAAATGAGGATATGGAAGTAGAAATTAACACATCTAAGGTGGAATTCAAACTCAGACAATTTATTGGGAAGAAACCGGATAAACTCCATCCAAGAATATTAAAGGAACTGGTACATGAAATGGTAAGCCCAATAGCAAGGATTTTTAATGAATCTGTAAACTCAGGGGTTGTACTCTATCACTGCAGAATTGCTAATATAGTTCCTATTTTTAAGAAAGGGGAAAAAAGTGATCCAGGAAACTACAGGCTGGTTAATTTGACCTCAGTAATATACAAGGTCTTGGGACATTTTTTGAAAGAGAAAGTATTTAAGGACATAGACGTTAATAGTAACTGGGATAAAATACAATGTGGTTTTACAAAATGTAAATCATGCCAGATCAACCTGATCTCCTTTGAGAAGATAACTGATTTTTTTGACATAGGAAATGCAGTAGATCTAATCTATCTGGATTTCAATAAGGGATTTGATATGGTTCCACATAGGAAATTATAAATTAAACTGGAGAAGGTGGGGATTAATATGAGAATTGAAAGATGGATAAGGAACTGGTTAAAGGGGAGACTACACCACGTCATTCTGAAAGATGAACTGTCAGGCTGGAGGGATGTTATTAATGGAGTTCCTCGGGGATCGGCCTTGGAACCAATCTTAATTAACATTTTCATTAACGACCTTGGCACAAAAAGTGGGAGTGTGCTAATAAAACTTGCAGATGACACAAAGTTGAAAGGTATTGCCAATACAGAGGAGGCTCGGAATATCATATAAGAAGATCTGAATGACCTAGAAAATTGGAGTAATAGAAATTGAATGAAATTGAATAATGCAAAGTGTAAGGTCATGCACTTAGGGACTAACAACAAGAATTTTTGCTATAAGCTGGGGATGTATCAGTTGGAAGCAACAGAGGAGGAGAAAAACCTGGGTGTATTGGTCGATCACAGGGTCCAGGCTGAGGGGAGATATGATCACTCTGTAAAAATACATCAGAGGGATAAATATCAGGGAGGGAGAGGAGTTATTTAAGTTAAGCACCAGTGTTGACACAAGAACAAATGGATATAAACTGGCCATCAACATGTTTAGGCTTGAAATTAGACGATGGTTTCTAACCATTGGAGGAGTGAAGTTCTGGAACAGCCTCCCAAGGGGAGCAGTGGGGGCAAAAACCGTAACTGGCTTCAAGACTGAGCTTGATAAGTTTATGGAGGGGATGGGATGATGGGACTGCCTACAATGGCATGTGGCCCATCGGTGACTGCTAGTAGCAAAAGTCCCCAACTCCTGGAGATGGGACACTAGATGGGGAGGGTTCTGAGTTACAACAGAGAATTCTTTCCCAGGTGTCTGACTGGTGGGTCTTGCCCACATGCTCAAAGTTGAACAGATCACCAGATTTGGGATTGGGAAGGAATTTTCCTCAGGTCAGTTTGGCAGAGACCCTGGGGGCTTTTCGCCTTTGTCTGCAGCATGGGGCACGGGTCTCTTGCAGATTTAAACTAGTGTAAATGGTGGATTCTCTGTAACTTTAAGTCTTTAAATCATGATTTGAGGACTTCAGTAACACAGCCAGAGGTTAGGGGTCTATTGCAGGAGTGGATGGGTGGGAGATTCTGGAGCCTGCAATGTGCAGGTCAGACTAGATGATCACAATGGTCCCATCTTGCTTTAAAATCTATGAGTCTATAACTGAGTGTTTTGTTGAACATATGAGTTCTGTGGTGCTGTACATTTACATGTACTGGGTGTTTTAAGTACCACTATACATTCTGCAGTATGTATGGGGAACTAATAAAGATGTGTTTATTTTCAAACAATAGTATTTTATTGAGTGACAAAACAGTGCAAAAGAACTCAATGTACAAATAACAAAGGACAATACAGTACTAATTTCTAACATAAATTAATGGAACAAAACTTTAAAATGAGAAAGGCAGCTAACATTTCTGTGCATTTTGACTACACGGATACCAACCGTGGCTCTAACAGGTCAGTGTATGTGAAACTGTGACTGTCCCCCAGGGTGCAGGGACAGGGTAAGGATGCAACCCTGATGTCTCGGGGAATGTTGGGGGGTGTAGGAAGCTGCCCCCGTAAAGTCTCCGAGGACTGCAAAAGGTGGTGAGTCTGTGATTATTGGACCTGTAGGTCAACTAGAGTTTGCAGCGTTTGGGTTTGCTGCCTGAGAAGCCCCATTATGTCCTGGTGCATCTCCCTCTCCTTTTCCTGCTGGGCCTTTCTCCATTTTCTCCTGCTGTCTCTGTCCTCTCCATGCCATCTGCCAGGCCCTTTGTTTGCAGGGAGGTTCAGTGCAGCCCTGGCTTGCAGGACCTTGCTGAATGTACGGAATTGAGGTTACATCTTTCTGTTTCTTTTCTGTGTAACTTGTCTGGGTGGCTTTCCCTCACTATTTTATCCTTGAATCTGGGGCTTTTCTATAAAATACATTTTTTGTTTATTTTTACCCCAAGCAGGTCTCTGTTGTGCAAATAGTGTGTGCTGCGTTGTCGGCGATCCCTTGAGGTCGAGGATGATCTTTCACAGGTTTTATTTTTCATGGGTCCTTTGGTGACTGAGGAATCCGATCCTTGAGCCACAGGCTCGTTAGCAGATGTTGCGGATGGTGTTGGAAGACAGGGCTGTGCCACAATTGCTGCATGACAGTTGTCTTTCCTTTCATTTCTGACGTTTTTCTGCAACCAGGACAAGGTGATTTTCCTCAAAAGTGGACGTTCCCTCCCTGACAAGACTTGGCCAGTTATCCCTCCCCTGGGCTGCTGTCTCCCAGTGTGTGGTATCGATGCCACAACTCTTGATGTTTATCTTGAGGGTGTCTTTAAAGCGTTTCTTTTGGCCTCCCCGTTTCCTTTTTCCTTTGGTGAGTTGGGCGTACAGCAGTTGTTTTGGTAAGCGTATATCAGACATGCACACCCAGTGCCTGCTCCACCTCAGCTGGTGCTGGATAATCAGGGCCTCAACACTGAAGATGTTGGTCTCTGTGAGGACACTGACATTAGTGCGATGATCCTCCCACTTTATGTTGAGGATCTTCCAGAGAAAGTGCTGGTGCTGGCATTCCAGGTTTTTCAGGTGTTTTCTGTAGGTCACCCAAGTCTCACAGCCATAGAGGAGAGTTGGGATTAGCACTACTTTAAAAACTAAATCTAGTGTGTGTTCTGATGTTGTGATTGTTGAACACCTGGCGAGAGTCTGCCAAAGGCAAGGCTGGCACAGCAAATTCCGTGCTGAATCTCGACGTCTATGTCTGCCGTCTGTGAGAGATGGCTGCCAAGGTAGGCAAAGTATTCTACATTTTCCAGTTCTTCTTTGTTGATGTAGATCTTCCTTGCTGGGTCTGATGATTGACTGGAGAACTTTTGTTTTGCCCATGTTCAGAGTTAGCCCTAGGCTTTTGTAAGCTTCAGAGAAGCAATTAAGGGCTTTTGAAGATCCTCCTTTGAGTGTGCAACTACAGCACAATCATCTGCGTACTGGAGTTTGGTTATTGTTGCCGATATTACTTTAGTTCTGGCACAGAGACAAGAAAGGTTGAAGAGGTTGCTGTCAATCCAATATTGGATGCCAATGCCCTGTGGTAGACCGTCTTGCGTTAACATTTTCGTCCCTGCTAAGAAAATGGAGAAAAGGGTGGGTGCCAGTACACAGCCTTGTTTTACGCCATTTCAGATGACAAAAGTGTGATTCCATATACTTTATGAAAATATGCTTATGATATGAATATGACATAACTGAGATATACTTTATGCAAGATGTCTCATGTGAGATATCATTGGAAAGGTTATGATTTACTGAATACTATTATCCTATTTGTATGCATGTATCATTTCTGTATCTGAAATTAGGACTATTGACTGTGTATCTGTATTTCAACTATGCTACTGTGGGTGACGCTCCCTGCTAACACTTCAGGTACAACAATGAAAAAGCCTGACAGAGCTGATGGCCCATCAGCAAGAGACAATGGACTGTAAAAGAGCTTAGTCTTCCTGTGAACCTGTGGGTCAGCTTGTGAAGAATGGCTACAGGGGCCCTATAGAGTCAGGTGGTCTGGTCACCTGATATTAAAACATTACCTGGGACTTCTTGTAACTTTCCCCTGTAAGGGAAGGGAGGTCAGACTAGGGAAACAAAGGACTCCCACCTTATGCAAATCCTATTTAAAGGTGGGGAGTGAGGTAATCCAGGTTGCGAGTTCTCCCCGGCTACCTCACCCAAGATGACTGCTGGAAACAACTAAGACTGAACTGGGGGAAAGAACTGGACCCAGGCTGGAAGGGCATCTGGCCTGTGAAGGAGATTATTAGAACCACATTTAGGGTGAGAATTTACATGGAACCAGTTTCTTTAGTGTATTAAGCTTAGTTTGCGTGCTCTGTTTTAGTTCCTTAATAATCTGCCTTGTTCTGTCTGCTACCTCCTTAACTACTTAAAATACACCTGTTATAGTTAATAAATTTATTTCTGGTTTACAATATAACCCAGTTTATGTGATTTCTAACTGGGGGGGGGGCGAGACGTTGTGTACACCCTCCTCCACATTGAGGGAAGAGGTAAATTTCATATAATTTTGGGTTTGTACTCCAAGGAGGGGTGGACATCTGGGTGCTGTGGCAAGCCCCTTAAACTGAGCCTTCCCTCTGTGCAGCTGGGTGTGATCCTGCCTGTGTGCTTGGCTGGAAAATGCTTGGGAGCCGAGCCCAGCAAGGCCAGGTAAAGGGGGCCCAGGCTGGCAGAACAGTCTGACTCAGTGGCATCCCAGCACACCAGGTGACATCCCAGGGGGTCCAACCCATCCCAAAAGGACTCAGAGGTAGATCCACTGCACAGAATGGAGGCAGTCATCTGGTCATGGAGGAGTCTTATAATGGTGATAAATTTGCTTGGGCAGACAAACTTTGACATGATTTTCCACAGAGCCTCACGGTTGACAGAGTCGAAGGCTTTGGTCAGATCGATAAAGGCCATATACAGCTCCTGGTGTTGTTCTTGACATTTTTCCTGGATCTGCCTGGCTGCGAAAATCATGTCGGTTGTGCCTCGTGATGGTCTGAAGCCGCACTGGGACTGTGGCAGTACTTCCTCTGCAAGAGGGAGCAGGCGATTCGGTAAGATTCTAGCAAGAATCTTCCCAGCAATGGAGAGGAGGGCAATGCCTCGATAGTTGCCACAGTCAGCCCTGTCTCCTTCTTTGAAAATGGTGACGATGTTAGCATTACATAAGTCAGCAGGGATTGCTTCGATGCACCAGATTTTGAGAAGCAAATGAAGCTTGTTAGTCAGTTTTTCTCCCCCCACTTTGCCCTGGTCTACACTACGAGTTTAGGTCAAATTTAGCAGCGTTAGGTCGATTTAACCCTGCACCCGTCCACGCGACCAAGCCTGTTGTGTCGACTTAAAGGGCTCTTAAAGTCAATTTCTGTACTCCTCCCCGGCGAGGGGTTTAGCACTAAAATCGACCTCACTGGGTCAAATTTGGGGTAGTGTGGACACAATTCGACAGTATTGGCCTCCGGGAGCTATCCCAGAGTGCTCCATTGTGACCGCTCTGGACAGCACTCTCAACTCAGATGCACTGGCCAGGTAGACAGGCAAAGCCCCAGGAACTTTTGAATTTAATTTCCTGTTTGGCCAGTGTGGCGAGCTGATCAGCACAGGTGACCATGCAGAGCTCATCAGCATCATCAGGGTAAGGAATGATGTCCCTAGACTCTGTTTGTCAGAGGGTGGAGATGGATGGCAGGAGAGAGATCATTTGATCATTACCTGTTAGGTTCACTCCCTCTGGGGCACCTGGCATTGGCCACTGTCGGTAGACAGGATACTGGGCTAGATGGACCTTTGGTCTGATCCAGTACGGCCGTTCTTATGTTATGTTCTTACAGGTGACCATTCAGTCCCAGTATCGCAAAAGAGCTCCAGCATGGACCAAATGGGAGGTACTGGATCTGATCGCTATATGGGGAGAAGCATCCGTGCAGGCAGAACTCCGTTCCAAAAGACGAAATGCCAATATATTTGCCAAAATCTCCAAGGGCATGATGGACAGAGGCTACAACAAGGACACACAGCAGTGCCGCATGAAAATTAAGCTCAGGCAAGCCTATCAAAAAACAAAGGAGGCAAACAGTCGCTCTGGGTCAGAGCCCCATACATGCCGCTTCTATGATGAGCTTCATGCAATTCTGGGGGGGGGGCCCTACCACTACCCCACCACTGTCCGTGGAACCTGCAAGGGGGGAGTCTCACGCAACAGGGATGAGGATTTTGTGAATGAGGAAGATGATGAGGAGGAGGAGGTTGAGGATAGCGCACAGCAGGCAAGCAGAGAATCCCTTCTCCCCGGCACCCAGGAACTGTGCATCACCCTGGAGCCAATACCCTCTCAACCCTCCCAAGGCGGGCTCCCGGACCATGAAGCCGGAGAAGGCACCTCTGGTGAGTTCACCTTTGTAAATATAATACAGGGTTTAAAAGCAAGCATGTTAATGATTAATTTTCCCTGAAGACTTGGGATGCATTCGCGGCCAGTATAGCTACTGGAAAAGTCTGTTAACATGTCTGGGGATGGAGCGGAAATCCTCCAGGGACATCTCCATGAGGCTCTCCTGGGGCTACTCTAAAAGCCTTTGCAGAAGGTTTCTGGGGAGGACAGCCATATTCCGTCCTCCATGGTAGGACACTTTACCACACCAAGCCAGTAGCAAGTAGTCTGGAATCATTGCAGAACAAAGCATTGCAGTGAATGGGCCCGGGCTTTGGTGGCATTCAAGCAACATCCATTCTTTATCTCAATGTGTTAGCCTCAGGAGCGTGATATCATTCATGGTCACTTGGTTGAAATATGGGAAATTTGTTCAAGGGGACATTCAGAGGTGCCCGTTCCTGTTGGGCTCTTTGCCTTTGGTTGAAAAGAAACCATCCCCGCTGTTAGCCACGCGGTGAGGGGAGGCCCATTCATGCCGAGCTGTTCGCTTTTGGCTGACAGGGATCTTCCCTGATACTAGCCATGTGGTGTGGGAGGTGTGTGGGGTGTGAAGCGATCATCCCAGAGAATTGGGGGAGGGGGTTGGGTTGTGCTGCACATTCACCCTAAAACCGCAGCCCCTCCTTTTAAATGGCCAACCCAATAGGCTTTGCTTGGTATGGGAAAGGAGGGTGCTGCTGTTTGAAACCATTCCCACATGTTATGAAGGTTGAAGAAGCCAAAACCCTTTGCCTTACCATGGCTGCCTGCAAGCCGAATTCTGTTGCCCAGCTAAGCGTGTGTGATGTCTCACACCAAACCAGCAGGCACTCAATATAAGAGGCAAAATGCAACCTTGTAGCAAAAGCACATGTGCTATGTAAGGTGAATCGCTTGATTCAGTGTGAAATAGTCTTCCCTTTGTTCTCTAAAATGTATCTTTTTAAATACTACTCCTCCTTTTTTTCCTCCTGCAACTGCAAATGTTTCTACGCTCCCCCTATCATCTCCGTCCCAGAGGCTAGCGCAGATTAGAAGGTGAAAAAAACACACTTATGATGACATGTTCTCGGGGGTCATGTAGTCCTCCTGCACTGAAAGAGCTCAGCAGAATGCATGGAGGCAAACAATGGCAGAGTCCAGGAAAGCGTTAAATGAACGCGATGAGAGGAGGGAAGAGCATGCTGAGAGGAGGCAGGATGCAATGCTGAGGCTAATGGCGGAGCAAACTGACATGCTCAGGTGTCTGGTGGAGCTGCAGGAAAGGCAGCAGGAGCACAGAGCGCCACTGCAGCCCCTGTATAACCGCCTGCCCTCCTCCCCAAGTTCCATAGCCTCCTCACCCAGACGCCCAAGAACACGGGGGGGCGGGGGAGGAGAGGCTATGGGCACCCAGCCACTCCAGCCCAGAGGATTGCCAAGCAACAGAAGGCTGGCATTCAATAAGTTTTGAACTGTACTGTGGCCTTGTCCTTCCCTCCTCCCCTCATCCAGCACCCCACCCAGTGCTTCCCTCCTCACCCACCCCTCCCGGGCTACCTTGTGAGTTTTCCCCCTATTTGTGTGATGAATTAATAAAGAATGCATGATTTTGAAACAATAGTGACTTTATTGCCTCTGAAAGCGGTGATCGAAGGGGGGAGGTCGGTTGGCTTACAGGGAAGTAGAATCAACCAAGGGGGCGGGTTTTCATCAAGGAGAAACAAAGAGAACTGTCACCCCGTAGCCTGGCCAGTCATGAAACTGGTTTTCAAAGCTTCTCTGATGCTCAGGGCGCCCAGCTGTGCTCTTCTAATTGCCCTGGTGTCTGGCTGTGTGTAATCGGCCGCCAGGTGATTTGCCTCAACCTCCCACCCCACCATAAATGTCTCCCCCTTACTCTCACAGATATTGTGGAGCACACAGCGAACAGCAATAACAATGGGAATATTGGTTTAGCTGAGGTCTAACCTAGTCAGTAAACTGCACTACCGAGCTTTTAAACGTCCAAATGCACATTCTACCATCATTCTGCACTTGCTCAGCCTGTAGTTGAACAGCTCCTTACTACTGTCCAGGCTGCCTGTGTATGGCCTCATGAGCCATGGCATTAAGGGGTAGGCTGGGTCCCCAAGAATAACTATTGGCATTTCAACATCCCCAATGGTAATTTTCTGGTCTGGGAAGTAAGTTCCTTCCTGCAGCTGTTCAAACAGACCAGAGTTCCTGAAGATGCGAGCGTCATGCACCTTTCCCAGCCATCCCACTTTGATGTCGGTGAAATGTCCCTTGTGATCCACCAGTGCTTGCAGCACCATTGAGAAGTACCCCTTGCGGTTTACGTACTGGCTGCCAAGGTGGTCCGGTCCCAAGATAGGGATATGCGTTCTGTCTATCGCCCCACCACAGTTAGGGAACCCCATTGCAGCAAAGCCATCCAGTATGACCTGCACATTTCCCAGAGTCACTACCCTTGATAGCAACAGCTCAGTGATTGCGTTGGCTACTTGGATCACAGCAGCCCTCACAGTAGATTTACACACTCCAAACTGATTCCCGACTGACCAGTAGCTGTCTGGCGTTGCAAGCTTCCAGAGACACTCGCTTCTCAACTGTGAGGGATGCTCTCATCTTGGTATTCTTGCGCTTCAGGGCAAGGGAAAGCAAGTCACAAAGTTCCATGAAAGTGCCCTTACGCATGCAAAAGTTTCGCAGCCACTGGGAATCATCCCAGACCTGCAACACTATGCGGTCCCACCAGTCTGTGATTGTTTCCTGGGCCCAGAATTGGTGTTCCACGGCAGGAATCTGCCCCATTATCACCATGATGTCCAAATTGCCAGGGCCTGTGCTTTGAGAGAAGTCTGTGTCCATGTCCTCATCATTATCATGATCGCGCTGTCGTCGCCTCCTCGCCTGCTTTTGCAGGTTCTGCACATACTGCAGGATAATGCTCGAGGTGTTTACAATGCTCACAACAGCAGCGGTGAGCTGAGTGGGCTCCATGCTTGCCGTGGTATGGCATCTGCAGGAGAGCAGGAGGGCAGAGTTGCAGCGGAAGAGGTGGATGACAACGGATGCCACGAGAATAGATATTTATACAGAACGATGAGAGGACCTGTGAGGTGGATTCATGGCACCAGGAGAGCAGGAGAGCAGAGTTGCAGTGGAAGCGGTGGAGGACGACGGTTAGCACCGCGCACATTTCCCGAGGAAGAACACACATACCCGGGAGCCCATGACAGACAACATGGAGAAATTCGCTATTGAGACAAGAGCGGGAGAGCAGAGTTGCAGCGGAAGTGGTGGAGGATGACGGTTAGCACCGCGCACATTTCCCGAGGAAGAACACACGTACCCAGGAGCACGACAGACAACATGGAGAAATTAGCTATTGAGACAAGAGCAGCAGAGCAGAGTTGCAGCGGAAGTGGTGTATGACGATGGTTAGCAGTCCTACTGCACCGTCTGCTGATAGCAGCACCCAGGACACAACAGCGGCAGTGTCGGTGAGTTGAGCTGAGCGGGCTGCACGCTTGCCATGGTATGGCGTCTGCACGGAAAAAAGGCGCAAAACAATTGTCTGACGTTGCTTTCACGGAGGGAGGGGCGAATGACGACATGTATCCAAAACCACCCGCGACAATGTTTTTGTCCCACCAGGCATTGGGAGCTTAACCCAGAATTCCAATGGGCGGCGGAGACTGCAGGAACTGTGGGCTAGCTACCCACAGTGCACCGCTCCGTAAGTCTATGCTAGCCACGGTAGTGAGGACGCACTCCGCCGACTTAATGCACTTAGTGGGGACATACGCAATCCACTGTATGAAATCGATTTCTAAAAATCGACTTCTATAAATTGACCTAATTTTGTAGTGTAGACACACCCCTAGAGTACTTCAGCTGGTAGGCCATCAGGACATGGTGCATTATTGTTCTTCATTTGTTTAATTGCTTTGCAGACCTCCCAAGGGGTTGGTGGGTTGGCAAGAGTTTCCCAGATTGGGTGCTGAGGGATGGAGTTGCTGGTGTCATCCAGAGGTGAAAGTAAGCCGGTACGGTCCGGTACGGCGTACCGGCAAGAGCCAGTACGCCGTGCCGGATCGCACCGGCTTCTGCGGGCGGGATTTAAAGGGCTCTGGGCTCCCCGCAGCAGCAGGGAGCCCAGAGCCCTGCTGCGGGGAGCCCAGAGCCCTTTAAGTCCCACCCGCGGCTCAGCAGCCGGGCTGGGGCCGGGATTTAAAGGGTTCAGAGCTCCGCGGCGGCCGAGCCCAAGCCCTTTAATTTGCCCCTGAGCCCCAGGGGCTCCCAGCCACCTCTGCAGCTGGGAGCCCCCGGTTGATTTAAAGGCCCTGGGGCTCCAAGCCACAGCCGGTGCCCCAGGGCCTTTAAATCTTGAGAGGCCCCGCCTCTTCCGGATGAGGCCCTGCCCCCCTCAGGACTCCAGCAGTACCGGTAAGTCCTGAAAGTTACTTTCACCCCTGCTCACAGATGATTCTTGATTTAGAAGCTTTTGGTAGTGTTCCTTCCAGTGTTCTTTGATGGATTCGTTATCTTTAAGAAGGGCAGGACCATCTTTGGACCTCAGAGGTGTGAGGCCACATGAGCTTGGTCTGTACAGGGTCTTTGTCTCACAAAAAAAGCTCCTCATATCATGTCTGTCAGCAAATGTTTTAATTTCTTTTGCTTTGTCCTCCCGCCATTTGTTTTTGATTTCTCGGATCCTCCTTTGAACTTCAGCTTTTAGCTAATGAAAAGAGCTCTGCTTCTGACTGGATAGTGGTTGGTTTTGCCAGTCGCAGAAAGCTTTTCTCTTCTGGTCCAAAAGGGTTGTAATGTTGTTGTCAAACCAGTCCTGATGGCAGTGGGTAGCAAGGCCAATGGATTCCTCGCAAACCTCATGGATGGTCTATTTTAGGGCTTCCAAGTCTTCTTTGACACTTGTGTTGTCATTTCCAGGTGTGCATATGGCCAGTTTTTCACAGGGGAGTGTTTGGAAGTTCTCTTGGTGCACTGAGGATTGAAGTCTTTGGATGTTGTATTGCCATCTGTGTGATTTGGATTGCTTTCTATGTTTCAGTGCAATCCTGATGGACATGACTGACCTCACCAGGTGGTGGTCAATCCAGCAGTCATTGGCTCCTCTCATGACATGGGTGATTTGGACATCTCTGCAACCCTGTGTTCTTACAATGCCATAGTCTAGGACAGGGGTCGGCAACCTTTCAGAAGTGGTGTGCCGAGACTTCATTTATTCACTCTAATTTAAGGTTTTGCGTGCCAGTAATACATTTTAATGTTTTTAGAAGGTCTCTTTCTATAAGTCTATAATATATAACTAAACTATTGTTGTATGTAAAGTAAATAAGGTTTTAAAAATGTTTAAGAAGCTTCATTTAAAATTAAATTAAAATGCAGAGCCCCCTGGACTGGTGGCCAGGACCCGAGCAGTGTGAGTGCCACTGAAAATCAGCTCGCATGCCGCCTTTGGCGCACGTCCCATAGGTTGCCTACCCCTGGTCTAGAAAGTGCCACTATTTTGAGTGGGGATGTTGCCAAGTTGTTTTGTACTTGTTGCTTTGTCTGAAGATTCTGTTTGTGATCACAAGGTCGTGCTTTGCACATTTGCTGAGTAGATGGATGCCATTGGAATTGGTCTTGCCCACTCCTTCCTTCCCAATGGTGCTACTCCATACATTAGAATCTTGGCTAACTCTTGCGTTAAAGTCCCCTAAGAGGATTATCTTATCTGTTTTTGGAATGGATGACAAAATTTTATCAAGATCAGTGTAGAAGGATTCTTTCTGTTCTTCAGCGTCAAGAGCTGGTGTATATGCACTGTGGCAAATGACTTATTGACCAATTGGATGCAGAGGGTCATAAGGCACTCATTTATGCCGATGGGGCACTCAGTCAGTTGGTTGACTAGAAGGTTTTTGATTGCAAAGCCAACACTGAGTATTCACCTGTCGCTTGCTGGTTTTCCTTTCCAGAAGAAAGTGTAACTACCGCCCTCTTCCCTCAAGTGGCCTTCATCTGCACGTCTTGTTTCGCTGAGAGCAGTGATGTCAATGTTGTACCTCAAGAGTTCTCGAGCAACAATTGCTATTCTGTGTTTGGGTCTTTCACTTTTTGATCCATCTAGCAGGGTATGAACATTCCAAGTTGCAAGAAACAAATTTTTGTTTTTCGACCTCATTGGGAGTGATCCCTCTGGACGCGGTTCTTCAGTCAGGTATGGTGGGACAGCCTATGTTTGGGGCACCTTTTCTAGCCTCTTCCCTGTATGGGGTGAGCACAGGGGTTCCTATAAAGGCCTGCTCAGTCATGACCGCTGCTGCCAAAAATGCCCCCTATCCCAGTCCAGGGGCACATGACAACTGTCTTGCAGTCACCGCCTGCATGTGGGTCTGTGACTAGGGACTCCTGGCGATCACTTCACCTATCCCCATCACCACTCACCCATCGCCGCAGGACTTTTATGGGTAGGGGTGGGGGAAAAGTTCTTCCTGTGAAAGAAGCCTGCGTATGAGTAGTTTAATGTGGGGGAGCTGATGTGCACCAGCAGCCACACAAATCTTGGCAGAAGAGGCACCTGTGTCCAGTGGCAAGAAGGTCCAAGATGACCAGGGGTTTCTCCTCCGTTGCAGCCTTCGTCCACCTTCGCAGCCGAAGCTGATTCTGCTTCATTCGCCTGTTCTGCCATTGAGGTGTTATACTGAGTTGTGTTGTGCTGGGCTGCACTTTGGTACCTTGCCTTTGACCTTACTGCCATGGGAAACCCTACCAGGAGTACAGGACTCCAGACAGCATCGCTCTTAGGGTCTTAAATATATGCAAACTTCTCCACCACGTCAAGGTGGCAGCCTAAGGAGAAGGTGTGGGCTGCAGTGAGCTGAGAACTGGGGACAGGTTTCACGCCTTCTGGGTGATGAACCAGTGGGGACCGGGCCAGGCATCTGGCTATTCAGAGCTCCGGGAGGACAGATTTAGGAAAACTTGGGTCTGGAAGGGCTGTTGGGGTCACCCTGCCAGGAGTAACTAGGCTGGTGAGAGCCAGGGTGAGACCTTGTGTTTGTGAGGGAGCTACTGGTATCAGGGCTCTGAGCCAGAGCCACATAGCTCCAAGTCACCCGGAAGTTACAGGGCAGGCAGTAACAGAACCAGGGCTGCCCGGGGGGGGGCAAGTGGGGCAATTTGCCCCAGGCCCCGGGCCCCGCAGGGGCCCCCATGAGAATATAGTATTCTATAGTATTGCAACTTTATTTTTATGGAAGGGGCCCCCGAAATTGCTTTGCCCCAGGCCCCCTGAATCCTCTGGGCAGCCCTGAACAGAACCCCTTTCCAGTCTGGGTGTCTCCCAAGCATCACACCTTCCCTCAATTCCCCCCTGTGCCCAGAAGGACAGACATGTTCTACCACAGCGCACTGCAAAACACATCCTAGAGTGGGTCATTGCACTGCAGCACAAAGGACCCTAGGAGTCCCTCCAGAAATCCTCGTGATGCACATGGGGGATGCAGCGCCAGTGAAGATGCAGGTCTGGCGCCTTAAGGATAGTGAGGTGTTGTTCTGTTCAGCATTGCACTGCCTAACTCCTAGGTGCCCTGCTGCCCAGTGCAATTCTCAGCCCCGCGGTAGGTGGCTTATACAATGCAGCAGGAGAGATAGGTGCCTAAGGAAGAGCTGTTCAGGAGCCAGGATGCTGAGCAGGGAGCTGCCTAGGCTAGCCCATGGGAGCTGCTAAGGAGAGGTGGGGGGGCGCAGGTGCCTAAGCAGCTGCTGGGCCAAAGACAGGCACCTCCTTTCACTCGCGTCCCGCAGCAGCAAACCCTTTTCTGGAGTTAGGCACCAAACCAAGGCAGCTAGTTAGGAAGTCCCAGCAGACAAAACCATCTCTCGCTGGCAGCGTTGTAGCCATGTCGGTCTCCGGATATTAGAGAGACAGGAATATCTTTTATTGGACCAGCTTCTGTTGGTGACAGAGACAAGCTTTTGAGCTCCACAGAGCTCTTCTGCAGGTTACCTGGTGACACTCGCTACCTCTCTCATATCAACCTATGTTCCCCTGTGCCCTCAGGTGTATTTTAGGTGCTTTGCTGACCCCCCACACCCTCTCCACCCATCAGTGGCCTCCCTCCAGCCCTGCTGAGGGGGGCTGGCAGGCCACAGGTGTTTGGGATGATCTGAGCAGACCTATAGGATTAGCTCTGCTGCCAAGATCGGTGTCACCCTGCCAACTGTGAGAACCCCGCCTGGGGCCACCAGGGCTTTGACTTAGAATCATAGAATCATAGAATATCAGGGTTGGAAGGGACCTCAGGAGGTCATCTAGTCCAATCCCCTGCTCAAAGCAGGACCAATTCCCAACTAAATCATCCCAGCCAGGGCTTTGTCAAGCCGGACCTTAAAAACCTCTAAGGAAGGAGATTCCACCACCTCCCTAGGTAACCCATTCCAGTGCTTCACCACTCTCCTAGTGAAAAAGTTTTTCCTAATATTCAACCTAAACCTCCCCCACTGCAACTTGAGACCATTACTCCTTGTTCTGTCTTCAGGTACCACTGAGAACAGTCTAGATCCATCCTCTTTGGAACCCCCTTTCAGATAGTTGAAAGCAGCTATCAAATCCCCCCTCATTCTTTTCTTCTGCAGACTAAACAATCCCAGTTCCCTCAGCCTCTCCTCATAAGTCATGTGCTCCAGACCCCTAATTGTTTTTGTTGCCCTCCGCTGGACTCTTTCCAATTTTTCCACATCCTTCTTGTAGTGTGAGGCCCAAAACTGGACACAGTATTCCAGATGAGGCCTCACCAATGTTGAATAAAGGGGAACGATCACGTCCCTCGATCTGCTGGCAATGCCCCTACTTATACAGCCCAAAATGCCGTTAGCCTTCTTGGCAACAAGAGCACACTGTTGACTCATATCCAGCTTCTCGTCCACTGTGACCCCTAGGACCTTTTCTGCAGAACTGCTACCCAGCCATTCGGTCCCTAGTCTGTAGCAGTGCATGGGATTCTTCCGTCCTAAGTGCAGGACTCTACACTTGTCCTTGTTGAACCTCATCAGGTTTTTTTTGGCCCAATCCTCTAATTTGTCTAGGTCCCTCTGTATCCGATCCCTACCCTCTAGTGTATCTACCACGCCTCCCAGTTTAGTGTCATCTGCAAACTTGCTGAAAGTGCAGTCCACACCATCCTCCAGATCATTAATAAAGATATTAAACAAAACCGGCCCCAGGACCGACCCTTGGGGCACTCCGCTTGAAACCGGCTGCCAACTAGACATGGAGCCATTGATCACGACCCGTTGAGCCCGACGATCTAGCCAGCTTTCTATCCACCTTACAGTCCATTCATCCAGCCCATACTTCTTTAACTTGGCGGCAAGAATACTGTGGGAGACCGTATCAAAAGCTTTGCTAAAGTCAAGGAATAACACATCCACTGCTTTCCCCTCATCCACAGAGCCAGTTATCTCATCATAGAAGGCAATTAGGTTAGTCAGGCATGACTTGCCCTTGGTGAATCCATGCTGACTGTTCCTGATCACTTTCCTCTCCTCTAAGTGTTTCATAATTGATTTCTTGAGGACCTGCTCCATGATTTTTCCAGGGACTGAGGTGAGGCTGACTGGCCTGTAGTTCCCCGGATCCTCCTTCTTCCCTTTTTTAAAGATGGGCACTACATTAGCCTTTTTCCAGTCATCCGGGACCTCCCCCGATCGCCATGAGTTTTCAAAAATAATGGCTAATCGCTCTGCAATCTCATCCGCCAACTCCTTTAGCACCCTCGGATGCAGCGCATCCGGCCCCATGGACTTGTGCACGTCCAGTTTTTCTAAATAGTCCCGAACCACTTCTTTCTCCACAGAGGGCTGGTCACCTTCTCCCCATACTGTGCTGCTCAGTGCAGTAGTCTGGGAGCTGACCTTGTTCGTGAAGACAGAGGCAAAAAAATCATTGAGTACATTAGCTTTTTCCACATCCTCAGTCACTAGGTTGCCTCCCTCATTCAGTAAGGGGCCCACACTTTCCTTGACTTTCTTCTTGTTGCTAACATACCTGAAGAAACCCTTCTTGTTACTCTTAACATCTCTTGCTAGCTGCAACTCCAAGTGTGATTTGGCCTTCCTGATTTCACTCCTGCATGCCTGAGCAATATTTTTATACTCCTCCCTGGTCATTTGTCCAACCTTCCACTTCTTGTAAGCTTCCTTTTTACGTTTAAGATCAGCAAGGATTTCACTGTTTAGCCAAGCTGGTCGCCTGCCATATTTACTATTCTTTCTACACATCGGGATGGTTTGTTCCTGCAACCGCAATAAGGATTCTTTAAAATACAGCCAGCTCTCCTGGACCCCTTTGCCCTTCATGTTATTCTCCCAGGGGATCCTGCCCATCAGTTCCCTGAGGGAGTCGCAGTCTGCTTTTCTGAAGTCCAGGGTCCGTATTCTGCTGCTCTCCTTTCTTCCTTGTGTCAGGATCCTGAACTCGACCATCTCATGGTCACTGCCTCCCAGGTTCCCATCCACTTTTGCTTCCCCTACTAATTCTTCCCTGTTTGTGAGCAGCAGGTCAAGAAAAGCTCTGCCCCTAGTTGGTTCCTCCAGCACTTGCACCAGGAAATTGTCCCCTACACTTAAGCTAGGGCCCCTAGCAGCTTGTGAGTCATGGCCGGGGGCATCAGGGCTTAGGCAGCTCTGCAAAGCTGAGCGACAGGAACGTAGGCACCCAGGGGGCAGGTGGCAGCTGAGTGGCAGCTTTGAAAATGTCAGCAGCACCTAATGGGTGGTTGTAAGCACCAAAACTTCTACAGAGGACCCCAAGTAGCTTGAAGGATCTGGGCTGCAGTAAGTCAGGTTGGTAGGGTGCTGCCTCACGCCCAGGCTAGGCTAAGCTGGGTGCTGATCACCAACGGTAACTCTGCAGAGAGGACAGGCCTTTATGCAAAGTGGCATGGGATCTTTAATGGCCACAAATGGCTCAGACTTCATGTGTATGGCTCACCCAAAAGAGAGCAGCACAGCCTTCCTCAGCCCCGCTCCCCCTCATGCTGGAGCAGTGGCTGTATATGAGTGATGTCTCCTACTGAATCACCACCACTACTTCCTAGAAGCTATTGCTTTTCCTTGGAAAGCTGGTGCAGTGGCTAGAGCACTGCTCTGGGCTTCAGTAATCCAGCCAGAGATTTGCTAACTACCTGTGGCCAAGTCACTCAGCGGTTTCAAAGGCAGCCAGGATTCGAGTGCTCTGATGAGATGCTGTGTTGTAAAATTAGAAACACCTTTAGAAAATTTGAACCTTAATCCCTGTGTGCTTCCATTTTCTGCACCTGTAAAATGGGCGTAATTACACTTACCCTTTTCAGAGTGCTTTGAGCTCTGCGTGTGAAAAATTCTGTGTAAAGTAAATCTCTGCTTGACCCTGCTTAGCATGTGAGATCTGAGTAGGAGAAAGTGGTGTAATAAAACAGTAATAGTGTCTATCAGCATGTAAGAATTCCCTTTTTGTTGTTTATTGCGGTGTCTGCTCATGCACTGAGGAGCTTGCAAGGAGGTTAAGGGCAGCTTTGAAATCATCCACATGGGTGTAGGGTAGATAAAAGGCCAATATTCAGGAAAAAACCCAAATATGATGTTTGTATAAACAGACAGCTTTTCTGCCTTCAAACAGCTCATGTTACATCCTGCAGTCACACTTCATACAGGTGGCATTACATAGGAGTGACTGAGTCCCCTTTTCTGTGGTTGATTGAAAACAGGAATACAGGATGACATATATAGCATGCTGAGCACCTACAAATGAACTTCTGAGGCTCTTACATCAATAACTGCAGGGCTGTATCAGACCACTGGTCTGCAGTCTGGGCTCCCGCTGCTTTAGTTTTATCATTATTTATTAGTTCTATTTTGGTAGCACCCAGGAAGCCCAGTCAAGGATTGGGGCCCCACTGTGCCAGGCACTGAACAAACTAGTAATGAATAAAACAGCACCTACCTCGGGTCAGAGAGCTTACCACCTACGTGATGCAGAATGTAATCGTAAATATTCAGCAGAGCTGCTAGGCTGAGAGCTTCATTCCATACCAGATCAAATCACTGGACCACCTAGAGCCAGATCTTCGCTGTGCTTATTCAAGCAACTCTCATCAAAGTCAGGGGAAGTTTTCTTCAGCTAAGGATAGCAGAACTGAGTTTCCCTGGTCTGGTATTCTGCCTTGGCAATAGCCAGTACACAATGCTTCAGGTGAAGGTTAAATCCACATAATGCACCTGAATGGGTACATGAGGGATTGGGATGGGGAGCAGAAAAGTCCTCTCCAACCCTCCAAGTGATAAGCTGATGCGCCGAATTGCTTACAGTGTAGTTCTCTGTGTAGCATTTCCTAGGTGATCAGAATAATCTTCAAATCTGTAATTTATAACATGAGGATCTGCACTAACTTCCTGAGACTCCCATGTTGCCTTCACAGTGAGTTTGTCTAGCTGCTTCTTTTTTTAAGCTGCCAAATGGAACATATCTGGCCTAGGTTTGCTTGCAAGTGATGCTGCTCTCTGTAGCATAATCATGAATACTGAGCTCAGCTGCTAGGCTTACAAATCCTGCTGAAATCTCTGGGTCACTTGTCCCACAAGCTTTCTGGACTTTGAGCAGGGGAGTACAGTCAGGTTCAGACACTGGTGTACATTTTTGTGAATGCTCATTGTGAGGACAATATTGCCCACGCAGTTAGGTTATTGGTACATACCAGAATGGCTGAAGCCTGTCCTCCCTGTTGGAGGTGCAGTCTGTACCCATCAATGAGCCTGCTTTTTTGTACTTGCAAATGAGTAGTCCTGGCCCAACTCCACAAAAGGACATAGGAGTCGCAAGACCTGACTTTTAGGCACCTAGCAAATCACCAGCACAGGACTGTGATCCACAAAGCCTGAGCTGGCACCCAGGTTTCCGATACAGTGAATAGGTGTCTTAGAATGCAATCCACAGAAGCCAGCATGCCAGGTGGGGAGCCACCTAAGGTAGCCAAAGGGAGATGCCAGCAAGCAGTAGGGGTGTGCTAAGCCCTACCCCCTCATGGAGATAGACACCTACGTCTGCTTAGCAATCTCCAAATGCAAACCTCTGCCCAGGAGTCCAGCAGGTTAGGTGCCTACATCATTTCTTGTGAGAATGAGTTAGGCGCCTGCCTCCCTCCACATAAAATGGCCACAGGAGGAGCCACCACATAGCTGTTTAGCCCAGTGGTTAGAAGGCTCACCTGGGCTGTGGGAGACCCAAGTTCAATTCCTGTCTCTTGCTGAGTGCGAGAAAGGCTTTCAACAGGGGCCTCCCACAGCTCAGCAGGCTGCTCTAGCCACTGCGCAATGGGCTATTCTGATGGGGGACCCTCAGTCTTTCATGCTGACGCTGTTCCACTCTGGACTGGAGCAAGGGACTGGACCCTGGGTCTCCCACCTCCCAGGTGAGTGCCCTAGCAACTGGACTACAGACTCTCTCGCTCCCCCCCGCCCCCGCCCAGTGACTGTTCCACTGTGGATAAATAGTCTACCTAAGTTTACCTTTACTACTTAGGTGCGGAGTGAGGTTTGGTGCCTACAGTGTTCGGCAGGAGTTTTGTGGATCACCGTGGAGCTTAAAACTGGGACTTAGCCATCTTGAAGTCCTGGGTTTAGGCACCTAAGTACCTTTGTGGATCAGGGCCCCTATGTCTAACTGATTTGTGCTGGATGTTGCAAGGTGCTCTTGGGCCAAAATAAGGATGTGTGTACCGTCTGTTGCTTCACCACAGTTCGGGAATCCCATAGGTGCAAATCCATCTGTGGTCCTGCATGTTGCCAAGAGTCACAGTCCTGAGTAGCAGGAGACAATTAATGGCCCTGCACACTTGCATGAAACGCACCCCCAGAGTGGATTTTCCCACTCCAAAATTACTTCCCACTGACTGGTAGCAATCCAGCATTGCAAGTTTCCACATTGTGATCGTCACTCACTTCTCCACTGTCACTGCAGCTCTCATTTTGGTGTCTCTGCACTGAAGGGCTGGGTGAGCTCTGCACACGGCTCCAGGAATGTGGCCGTGCGCATCTGAAAGTTCTGCAGCTGCTGCTCGTCATCCCAAACCTGCATTCCCCTGCAATCCCACCAGTCAATGCTTGTTTCTCAGGCCCAGATGCAGCACTCCACCCTCTGCAGCTACTCTGTGAATACCACTAACAACCTTGAATTGGTTCGTGTCCCACAGCAAACTCACCACCAGAGAAGAGAGGATTCCAGCTGTGACCAGCTAGGGAAATGGTGCCCAAAATTTTTGGGTGCCCTACGCAGCCGCGTATGCTGCGTATGCCTAAAGACAGCCCTGGTATTATGGGAAGGAGAAATTGCATTATGGGAAGTTGATCCCTTTCTCCCAGTCACCCCTGCACAACTCATTTCTGCCCCACCCTGCATTGCCAAAACCACACAAAAGGCAGTATGCTGAATGATGGCTGTTTGCTCATGGGATACACACCTCTGAGCGGTGTAATTAAGCTGCCCTAAGGCCCCGTGTAGACAGCACTAGATCAGTGGAAGAATTCTTCCCTTGACCTAGCTGTCGACTCTCGGGGAGGTGGATTCCCTACGCCGATGGGAGAGCCCCTCCCATCAGCTGGGTAGTGTCTACGCTGAAGCGCTGCATTGGTGCTGCGTCTGCGCTGCAACTGTACCGCTGTGTAGACAAGTGTAGACAAGCCCTTAGTTATTGACTCTGGTCTCCAATCAGGCTGCTACATGAGTTAAACACCTCATCCCTTCTCTTTACCTCTAGTACACAGCAATGCAAAGCCCAGCGAGAAAATGAGATGCACACAGGAATCATAAAAATATTACCAAAATTCCCACATTCATCATAATTGCATCAAAGAAAATCCCAGATGCCATCATTTTTTACTTCCATTTTTTACATCCCCAAAGCCCTGAAATTTGATTGGCCACTCTGGTCAGAAAGGGGCAACACTAGAGTCAGGAGCAGGATCCAGTTTCTAAGGAGAGCAATGGTGAGCTGGCATTCCTCATGAACCGAGATGTACAGTGATGGTGAGGCTTGCAAAAATCAAAGATGGACAAAATAATTTAAAACAAGAATTGAAAGGAAATAAAGAATCATCTGGGGGATTTTCAGAAAGGGCTGAAAAGGCGGAGGTCAAATCTCCTTTGGAACAACTAACTATGAAGTTCAGACTCATTGGGAGGCCCAGCTGCAAAGCTCCCAAGCTGGAACGGTAAGACGGAACAAAGAGATGACCAGCAAGTTAACTGCCATAGAGCAGAAGTTTTCCCTTGAAATAGTGAAGACCAGGCAAGCGTTAGCCAACTTGGAACTAGCTTACCGACATGAGCTACAGCAAGGGTTTAAGGAGCTGAAAATTCATCTCCAGAAGAAAATCAAAGGGTCACAGATCACAATGGAAGGCAGCCACCTGCATGAGGAACTGAGCCAGCCAAAGCACTTGGATAAACTGGACGTTTACAACAGTTTTCTACCCTGCTTGTATCCCAGTGCAGAGGGGAGAGGGTGGGCTGTTCCAGCTCCAGTAATGCAAAAACTCCCTGGGAGGCTTATTTGGCTCAGTTTAACGTTATAGCTCAAATGAATGGCTGGGAAGATGGACAGAAAGGGGGGTTTGGGTAGCCCAGCTCTAGCAGTGCTGCAGAATTTACTCCCAGAAAAGAGACAGAATTATCTAGTCCTGATACAAGCCCTTGACATGCAATTTGCAGCTAGTCATCAATCTGAGCTGACTAGGCACAGCTGAGAGCTAGACAGAGAGGGAAAGACGTGTGCTGCCATATCCAGAGACCACTGAGGCCATCCAGGATACACTAGCAAAAGTGTTTCAGAACAGAAGTCTAGTTAGCAACCAGTCAGTTCTAGGGTTCTACTGCTCTTCCCGGGGTCTCTGGATTTTGATACTGCAATCTTCTTCATTACCTTCATAATGGAGAAATAAGCCTGGAGCAGAGGACTAGAAATCCAGAGGATTTAGGATATGACCATGGATTTCTTACAGATTTTTCAGTTTTGTACAGAATCTAAACTTTAGTTTAAAAAAAAAGTGAGTTAGTCCTTCCTGTTGCAAAGCAGAATGTAAATCTGGTATCACATTGTGTTTGCAAAAAGACTGAAACAGTCATACTAAGGGGTGCATGATTGTCTTTTGTTCATCTCAGTAGGCTGTTTACTTTAAAGCCCAGTTCCAATCACTAGAGGATACATTATAGGGAACATTTCCCCCTGGTTTAGGGATGGACTAGGTGACCTTTGGTAAAGGCTTATTCCATGTTTACTTTCCACAATTCTATAATTTATAGGGCCGTCAGTAAAAACCATTTTATCCATGCTGTGTAGTGAAGGCCATTGAAATGTTGTATGTAATAGTGTGATAACATGTCATAATGTACATTTAATCCATTCAGGTCAGTTTAATAAGATAACACTTTTGAGCAAGCCTTCTTGTATCTTATAACAACTTCTTACACCAAGTTGAAATAAATAGAATAAAAATATTTTAAATAATGGAATGGGTTACCTAGGGAGGTGGTGGAATCTTCTTCCTTAGAGGTTTTTAAGGTCAGGCTTGACAAAGCCTGGGCTGGGATGATTTAGTTGGGGATTGGTCCTGCTTTGAGCAGGGGGTTGGACTAGATGACCTCCTGAAGTCTCTTCCAGTCCTAATGTTCTATGATTCTATGACCTAAACAGAATAGAAACACAAATAAGGTGCTTTGCATGTTATTGTCTTTTTTGTTGTTGTTTCTCTTGCTTTTTTGGCTGCAGTTATTTTTTTAGACTTGCTAGCTAGTAAGTCTGCTTCTGTGAAAAGTGATATTTGTATGTTTGTTAATATCATGATGCAGGTTCAGAGAGGAAATCCCTGAAAATTTTTCTTCTCTGTCTTGTTTTCTTTATCATAGACTTATAGAATCATGGAATATTAGGGTTGGAAGAGACCTCAGGAGGTGATCTAGTCCAATCCCCTGCTCAAAGCAGGACCAATTCCCAACTAAATCATCCCAGCCAGGGCTTTGTCAAGCTGGGCCTTAAAAATCTCGAAGGATGGAGATTCCACCACCTCCCTAAGTAACCCATTCCAGTGCTTCACCACCCTCCTAGTGAAATAGTGTTTCCTAATATCCAACCTAGACTCCCCCCACTGCAACTTGAGACCATTGCTCCTTGTTCTGTCATCTACCACTACTGAGAACTGCCTAGCTCCATCCTCTTTGGAGCCCCCCTTCAGGCATGCTATCAAATCCCCCCTCACTCTTCTCTTCTGCAGACTAAATAAGCCCAGTTCCCTCAGCCTCTCCTCGTAAGTCATTTTCATTGCCCTCCACTGGACTCTCTCCAATTTATCCACATCCTTTCTGTAGTGGGGGATCCCTTCCTTCGATCTGCTGGCAGTGCTCCTACTAATGCAGCCCAATATGCTATTAGCCTTCTTGGCAACAAGGGCACACTGCTGACTCATATCCAGCTTCTCATCCACTGTAATCCCCAGGTCCTTTTCTGCAGAACTGCTGCTTAGCCAGTCAGTCCCCAGCCTGTAGCAGTGCCTGGGATTTTTCCTTCCTAAGTGCAGGACTGTGCACTTGTCCTCGTTGAACCTCATCAGATTTGTTTTGGCCCAATCCTCCAATTTGTCTAGGTCACTCTGGACCCTATCCCTACCCTCCAGCCTATCTACCTCTCCCCCCAACTTAGTGTCATCTGCGAACTTGCTGACGGTGCAATCCATCCCATCATCCAGATCAATAATAAAGATGTTGAACAAAACCGGTCCCAAGACCGACCCCTGGGGCACTCCGCTTGATACCAGCCAACTAGACATCGAGCCGTTGATCACTACCGTTGAGGCCGACTATCTAGCCAGCTTTCTATCCACCTTATAGTCCATTAATCCAATCCATACTTTTTTAACTTGCTGGCAAGAATACTGTGGGAGACCGTATCAAAAGCTTTACTAAAGTCAAGGAATAACACATCCACTGCTTTCCCCTCATCCACAGAGCCAGTTATCTCATCATAGAAGACAATCAGGTTGGTCAGGCATGACTTGCCCTGCATGAATCCATGTTGACTGTTCCTGATCACCTTCCTCTCCTCCAAGTGCTTCAAAATGGTTTTCTTGAGGACCTGCTCCATGATTTTGCCTGGAACTAAAGTGACGCTGACGGGTCTGTAGTTCCCCAGGTTCTCCTTCTTTCCTTTTTTAAAGATGGGCACTCTATTTGCCTTTTTCCAGTTGTCTGGGACCTCCCCCGATCGCCACGAGTTTTCAAAGATAATGGCCAATGGCTCTGCAATCACATCCACCAACTCCCTCAGCACCCTCGGATGCATTAGATCTGGACCCATGGACTTGTGCATGTCCAGCTTTTCTAAATAGTCCTTAACCGGTTCTTTCACCACTGAGGGCTGCTCACCTCCTCCCCATACTGTGTTGCCCAGTGCAGCAGTCTGAGAGCTGACCTTGTCTGTGTAGACCAAGGCAAAACAATCATTGAGTACTTCAGTTTTTTCCACATCCTCTGTCACTAGGTTGCCTCCCCCATTCAGTAAGGGGCCCACACTTGCACTGACCTTCTTCTTGTTGCTAACATACCTGTAGAAACCCGTCTTGTTACCCTTCACATCCCATGCTAGCTGCAACTCTATGAGAAAGGTGAGCTGTTCCTCTGTTTGACACACGAGCTGAGTTGCTTTTTAATCATGTATATTATTAAAGTCTATAATCCAGATTCAGGGTGAGGATGCCGTGAAAGTCCATGTAGCTGCAGCATAATCCAGACTGTAATTCTAGCTGTCATATTTAACTTCTGTGTCTATAAAACTTGCTATTACATTTAAACAAAAAGGAAATGCTCTGTTGAAAATTATCCTTCTTTCCTTGAGGGAAACAAAGAAAAACTATGCACGTACTTCATAAATTTTTTATGGTCTCCCATCCCTCAGGAGACTGCATGGGTCATTTTATGATCACTGAGCCTTTGGCATGGGAAAATAAAAAGCTACCAAAGAATCTAGGGTATGAGCTGAAATTCATGTAACAAACCCTTCCTATCATTATTATTAGTTTGCTTATCACAGTGTCTTTAGATTACATTTGCTTTGCAGCTGTAGATGCTGCATAAGTGCCGTGCATTACGACTTGGTCATGTAGCAGTGAATAAGTTTAGTTCAATGAGGCTGTTTTCACACACACTGAATTTTCAGTAACACTCTCCCTTTGGCCTGATTTAGCCTTAAAGAACAAACAACCGTGATCTCAGCCCATTCACCTCAGTGAATGGTGAACCCTGCAACTCCCCCCACCCCACCCCCATTTGAGATGTGAACACTGCTGCCTAACTGGGACTCATAAAGACTAGCCCAGCTTCATGGTGTCATGGGATGGAGGGATGATGTCATGGTGTCACCAGGGGAGGGATAGCTCAGTGGTTTGACCATTGGCCTGCTAAACCTAGGGTTATGAGTTCAATCCTTGAGGGGGGCCACTTAGGGATCTGGGGTAAAAATCAGTACTTGGTCCTGCTAGTGAAGGCAGGGGGCTAGACTCAATGACTTTTCAAGGTCCCTTCCAGTTCTATGAGATAAGTATATCTCCATATATTATTGACGCATAGTAACTTTTAATATTTAAAGAGTTACGGAGGAGACAGCACAGCTACTTCTGTAATGTTTTCAATCAGCATGCATTATGTAATGTGCATGGCAAATCAGAACCCAGAACATTGTATATATTTCTGGCAGAAGAGCTTAGGAAAAGGTGAGATGTGCCATTAAAATGTTTAAAAAGTGGAAAATGTTGCAGTGTTATTATTCCAGGTGTATGGCCTGCACTGCACCAAATACCCTGTCCATTTTATTTGCTGTTTCCTTTATTGCCACTTGTACAACAGTTCTTAGACACAAAAGTTTAACTGCCTGATATAATTAAAATTCTGCCATAGTCTGAACTCTACATCACTACTACTCCCCCATGAGCAGAACCCTGCACGGTACAACATTTATATCCGCATCTGATCTGTGAGCCACAAACATGGTCCGCGGAGATCCGCAGATTTTCAGGGCTCTGTTCAGAGTACCAGCCCAGTAGGGCTGCAGATACAGTTAAGAACTGGTTGGGCCCATGGCACGTAGTGAGGGATACACATAGTTGGACTTTTCATGCTGATGCTACTTCCCTGCTGCCTTGATACCCTCTGTTGATTGCATCATTTCACTCCTAGAGATCAAGCTGGGAAAAAGTGAGTTTAAGTTCCCAAAATATGAGATGGCCACTAATTATTATATCTTGGTTTGAAAACCCAAGACCCAGTCTTCCTCCATCAATGTAAGAGAGTCACTGGAAAAATCTACTATCTCCAGACCGTGGGGTTTTCCTTGCAATGAACACAAGCACTGTGTTTTATAAAGTAAAAATAGATGGTGTCTGCATCCTAAAAATCCACCGGATTCACTGGCCACTGTCTTGACATTCACACCAGAGGCCAGAAATGGAATGGGCCATGGGATGTGAACTCCCCTCAGTCCTAGAAGTGGTCTCTCCGGGGCTGGGATGAGGCACATTTGCAGAGGTGAGATGGGTGGATGTTACTTGCACTGCCCCTTCTTGTCGAAACCTGCTCTGTGGCTAAATAGAGAGCATCACTGGGGCTGTTAATCCTGCATCTCTCACCAGTATGAAATTCACCAAAACAAATTAAAAAGAAAAGGTGGGTATGGAACACATGCCAGGCCTCCTGCAGAAAGGAAGCCTGTTTCTGCCAATGACCTGGCGAGCTTGCTTGAGGACAGATTTCTTGAAAAAAATATTACCCAGCCTTCTGGAAGGCTTCTGCCAAGATTGGAGAGCCTGTTGAAAACAAACCTTCCCCCGCTGATGTCAGTGGGAAAGTGCCATTTACTTCAATGGGATCAGAGTTATGCCTGTTATTTGGCAGGGAACTGGCTGCTCCGTAAGCGGCCTCAGGGAGTTTGACTTGTTTACCTAGCTTTGTGACAGGACTCTGAGGTTCGGCCTTCACTTCGAAGTGGGTTTGTTCTTACAGCAAGGTAGTGAACTCAGTCCAAGCCCAGCTAGACTTTACCTTGATGTAGCTAGTCGAGGTAACCCCTGGGTTAGGTATAGGGTTGATCTCGAGTAGCTACATCAAGGTAAAAAGTAGCTGGACCTTGTCTCCACCAGGATCTTACATGGCGATAGCTCTCTTGAGTTACTGTGATGCAAAAACACAGAGAAGACATAGTCTAAGGCCCATTATAACAGCTTATTCCACTATAGCTCTTCCGGGCATTTCCTCATGTAGACAAGCCCTAAGTGTAGGATCAGTAACAGACAATCGTTTGTTTATTCATGCCTCTTCCTTTACGTGGAAGGCTCCATTGTCTGGCACAGTCTTTGGAAGAGGCTCATTACATGGCCTTATCCCAGCTTGTTCCCATATGCAGCATAAGCATCTTTGGGGAGGGCTTTTGTCATCTGTTGTCATCGGTGAAAGTGCTGAAGTTCCCCTCCTCTCCCACATAGGAGACATTGCTTAGTTCTGCATCACTTGGCAGGCTAGTTTGGGGAGACGGTGCCAAGGCAGCCTGCGTAGAATGCTCTAGCACAGCACAATGCAGTGCATGTGGCCCATGCCTGGGTGACCTAGGACAGGTTAAACTCTCACTGGGCCAGAAGGAGGAGCCTGTTTGGCCTGGTGGGAGCTGCTGGTAGCTGTGGCTTGTTCAGCAGCTGTGAGGAAGAACTGAGAGCTGGGCACCCTGAAGGGGACACCAATACACAGAAGGAAGCAAGAAATGGAGGGGAGCTGCTCTCCATTTTCTCCTGATCCAGGTGGATCCTGAAAGAGATGCGGCCTTGGGATGGAATTCCTGGGGGCTAAAAAGGACCATATTGTGTGGTACAAGCCAGTTCCTGTGTATGGATACATAAATGTGGTGGGGGGAGCTGCCCTACAACTGTGTCATTTCATCCCAACTCTGAGACTCTATCTCATCCTTCTCCCCCTGCCAGTTGTCTGCCTTCAAGTGGCTGTGACCCCAAGTGGAGATGGCTGGTGCCATGTGTGAAAGTAGACTGAATTATATTGTAAAAATAGAATGGATTAAAGAAATGCTGTATGTACCTTTAAGCAGAAATAAGGAATGCTGAAATACAGGTGTCAGGAAAAGGAACATTAAGGCATAAACAATGAGTCCGCTTAAGCTAATGGTGGAACATCAGCCGGAGATCTGTAAAAGTTAGTAAGAAAATTGAATATGTATGTCTAGCCTCGGGTAAACTTGTCAGTTCTGCTTTCTTTGTCCTCTTGTTAAGTTCGCGCCCTTTTTATCTGTATAAAATAAGGTAGTGTGGGTCTTGGATGGTGCTCACATTATCTGGGTGTTATTAGCAGAGTGCTGTGCTAATAAAACAGAGTGGTCTGACAAACTGTGAGTCCTGAGTCTAACTTTGACACATGTTACCTGTGTCATTGAAGGGGAGGGCTAACTGGCTTTGAGTCATGTTTTCTCTTAACTCTGGTGATAATAGGTTACCCATGAGGCTGACAAACTAAAAGGGCTGGAGGAGAGCCAGGCAAAACACAGGCATTCCTGCAGCAGCTGGCAATACAGCAATAACAACGAGTGAGCACACAACAGGCTACCAGGGCCTGTTGAAACAGATGGTGACTGTATTGCTGCCCTGGATCCTGCTCATCAGCTAACCAAGCTGTGACTAGATGAGAGTCTGGAGGCCTTTCTGGTAACCTTTGGAAGTGTAGCTTCAGCTTCACAGTGGCCCAAAGCAATGGACTGCCTTGATCCTGAATGGTGAAGCACAAACAGTGTCTCAGGCACTGAACCCTGCAGGTGCTGTGGACTACAGCCAGCTGGACATGGCCATCACTGAGGGGTGACCAGTGGCTCTTCCAGTGGGACGTGCCCCTGGGGGTGGCCCCAGACTCTTGCACAATGATTGCCCAGGCTCTGCTGAGGGTGGGTGAGATCAGCTACAGATCCATCAGAACAATGTAACAGATCCATCCAACTGGCCATGGGATCAGGTTCTGTGGGCATCACACCAAATGGGGGGATCAATGTAGTGCAGCTCCTAGAAAATGACATGGTGGCTGAAGTCATCCCCAAGATTGATGGCACTGGGACCACGCTTCCCCAAGGGGAAAACTCCATCCTTGTGGAAGCTGCAGGGAGACTGGGGTGCCAGCAGTCAAGCAAGTCAGTAGGTGGGTGTGTTGTACCCAGAGGTACCCTGTGATCTGTGTCGGTCGGTCCACTGACCCGCTAGGGGGCGGTGGAAAGCTACAACGTCACTGGCCGGCCTGGGTTACGCCTCTGCCACTGGGGAATTAGCGGCGGGAAGAGCGCCAGCCAGCGTCCGGAACGCGCCCCTCAGGCAGGGGAGCGCCAGCAAAGGTCAATAGCGCGCCCCTCGGCAAAGGTCAATAGCGCGCCCCTCAGGCAGGGGAGTGCTGTCGGGGTTATGGTCCCGATGTGGGTCGGCCGGGTAGGGGAATGCAGGCCCACCCTACACCACTGCGTTCCAGCCCAGGGCCCTGACAGTGTCAGGACGAGGGTCCCGCCACTGAGTCCGTGGGGTCCTTCCGCTATATAGACTCACCGCGGTGCAGTTCTATCCCTGGGCTACTTCCTACCCGATTGCTCGTCCGAATCCCTCTGGTCCCGCCAGTTCGTCGGGGTAGTCAACGGTTGGCAGCTCCAGCTCCTCCCAGTCCTCGGCTGCTAGCAGCTCCAGCTCCAGCTCCCCCTCCGGCTCCTCCAGTCCCTCGGGGTACTCGGCAGCGGGCAGTCCTGGCAGCCCCAGTCCTTCCTCCAGGTGAGCTAAGGGCCCCGACCTTTATACTTCCTGTTCCACCCCTCCCCTTCCGGGGGTGGGAGTGAGCTTGGCCTGGCCCCGCCCACTCAGGCTGAGAGAGTGGCCCTTTACCCTCAGGTTCGGAGGGCAGCCACCTGGGTCCCTACATACCCCCAGCAGACACTTCATCCAGGGCTAGAAACACAGACTGGATGGTGCTCCCCTCTAGAGACCTCTGGTTTTGCTTCTTTTGTAGGTGATGAGGCATATTAGCTGCAAGTGCCCTGTGTGAAGTGTGGCTTTACTCAGTCCCATGCCTCACAGAGCAGCAGGGCTCTGAAGTACCTGGCTCCTTCTTTGTCCAAGGGGCAGAAGCTGAAGCACTGGTGGATGTGGGGCGTAGCCAAACCCTGGTGTGCCAGCAGGCCACACCCAGCCTCAGACTTGTGGCTGTAATGCATCCCTGGAGGTGTAAGGACTTACCCCATGACTTGAGTGAAACTGTCAGAAGAGACGGTTGGCCAGATTTTAAAGGTATTTAGGTAGCTAAAGATGTCGATTGGTGCCTAAATACCTCTAAACACCTGGTCCTGTTGCTTAGCAAATGGGGTTGCAGAGATGCTTCCATGCCCAGTAGCTTTGGGATGAATGGCTTAATACCCCATAGTTGCTTAGAGAGGCCCCCCATATTTAATCATTGGAACAGTTTACCAAGGGTCCTGGGGGATTCTCCATCACTGACAATTCTCAAATCAAGGCTGGATGTTTTTCTAAAAGCTCTGCTCTAGAATCAGTGTGGGGCAGGTCTCTGGCCTGCATGATACAGGAGACCAGACTAGATGATCACAATGGGCCCTTCCAGCCTTAGAATCCATGGCACTATCATGGGTTTCCCTGGTGCCAGGGGCGGCGAGTTGTATGGGCCTGTGGTGCTTCTTTTCCAGGAATATTCAGGGCCCGGAGGCCCAGCTCCACCAATGTTCGGGGCTGGGTCTCTCCCCCAGCCCTGCCTGCCATCCCCACATGCCTCCCCCGGAGCGTCTCTTGGCCCCACCTGCTGCCCCACCTGCTGAGGGGCAGCAGCAGGGGAGGAGGCGCACATGTGATGGAAGCCCCCCCCACACATGTGATGGAAGCCCCACCCACCACAGGGGAGGCAAGGGGGCTTCCTAGACCTGAGAGGGGCCCTAGGAGCACGTGCAGTGACAGTGGTGCGAGGTGAGTGTGCTGCCGGGGGGAGGGGACGGAGAGGACTGGGGGGACTGTGGAGTCCTCCTCTCTGGCCCCAGCCCCGGGGCAGCCTGCCTGCACCCCAAACTCATCCCCAGCCCTGCCCCACCCCAGAGCCTGCACCCCCAGCCGGATCCCTCACCCCCCTGCACCCCAACCCTCTGCCCTAGCCCTGAGCCTCTCCAATGCCCCAAACCCCTCATCCCCAGCCAGAGCCCTCATCCCCCCGCACCCTAACCCTCTGCCCCAGCCCTGAGCCCCCTCCCACACCCCAAACCCCTCATCCCCAGCCCCACCCCACAGCCCTCACTCCTGCACCCCCTCCCATCCCCAAACTCCCTCCCAGAGGCTGCACCCCCTCCCCCTTCCCACACACCCCCTCCCGCCCCCAAACTCCGTCCCAGAGCCTGCACCCCTCACCCCCTCCTGCCCCACCACCCCTTGCCCCAGCCCAGAGGCTACACCCAAACTCCATCCCTGAGCCTGCACCCCTCACCCCCTCCTGCACCCCCACCCCCTGCCCCAGCCTGGAGCCTGCACCCAGCACCCAAACTCCATCCCAGAGCCTGCACCCCAGACCCCCTCCCGCACCCAAACTTCCTCCCAGAGCCTGCACCCCTCCTGCACCCTAATCCCCAGCCCAGGGCCTGCACCCCAGACCTCCTCCCCCCACCCAAACTCCCTACCAGAGCCTTAGGCAGGTGGGGGGTGGAGTTTGCAGGGGGGCAGGTTCTGGGCACCACCAACATTTCTACAAACTGCCACCCCTGGGTCTGCCCCCGAGCGAGTGCCCCATCTTACAATCAATTCTGAGCTATTGCCCCATACCAGCAGCCTGCCAGGCAGGGGCAGAGCAAGTACAATTGCTAGTATCAAGATCTTACCATCAAGAGATGTGAGGCTAACCAAAGTCCATGTGTGCACTGCTCATTTCAGGGGAAAAGAGAACCCAAATCGGGTTAATGGCCGTTTTTCTGGCCAAGACTACAGAAAGTGGCTGACTGCTGTGTGGTTTGTCACACCATGGACAACTTGTACTTCCCCATATTGGGGGCACAATCTAAAGGGGAGGACACATGACAGCCCCACATGTCTCCTATGCCCAGTGACCCCCCGCCCTGCGCGCAGCCTAGGGCCCCCACGCTTTCTCCACCCCACATTACCCGGGGTGGGCGGCTTTGTCCCTCTGCACCTCCCCCCCAGCACATTTGGCCACTCTCCCTGGCAGCCAGTCCTGGGCAGGGAGCAGGACGAAGCTGCTGCTCACTGCTGAAGCCGGCCACTGCTCTGTGCAGCGCAGAGGCTGCCTGAGAGAGCCTGGCTGGGGAGGTGGTGGTGGCCCACTCCCTGCCCAGGCTCGGCTGCCGAGGACAGGGGCCAAGCATGCCAGGAGGTGGGGCGGGGGGCTCCAGCTGGCTCGGCCCCTGTCTCCAGGAGCCTGGCCCAGGCCACTGGTGGGCTGCTGCCGCCTTCCCAGCCTGGTCCTCTCAGGCAGCTGCTGCGCTGCACAGAGCAGCGACGCAGCGGCTGGCGTGAGAAGCTGCTGGTCCTGCCCCTTCTGCTTCCCGCCCAGCCCAGCTGCCAGGGACAGGAGCCAAGCATGCTAGGGGGCAGGTGCAGTGGGAGGACAGAACCCCTCCCTCCTCCCGGCAGGACAATCCACATGCCTCCCCTATGCATTGCCTCTGGCCCACACCTTCCCTGCATGCTCCCATCTGGCATGGCACAATGTGTGACAGTAACTAGATCTATTCCCCTCCTGGTGTTCAGCCAATCCACCCAGCCTCCAACACTTTCCCTGCGGAGGTGTCAGGCCTCCAGCTCACTCACAGAAGTTCTGTGCCTCCCAGAATATCCACGTTCCAAAATAAACATAAAGAAACAAACTCCTCCACCCATTCTGGGCTCAGTCCTCAGCACATTCTGCTCCCCTCCCAGGCCTGGCAGAGCACCAGGAAAGCAAACCCTTCCACCTCACCCGGGCTCACTCAGGCACTGGCAGCCAATCATCTCAGTTTTCATAGATGAAGCCAAAGCCAAGAGGGACACTGTGATCACATCATCTGACCTCCTGAATAACGCAGGCCAGAGAATGTTTCTCAGGTAATTGCTTTTGAACTAGAACAGATTTTTTTTTTTTTAAATCCAGTCTTGATTTTAAAATTGCCAGTGATGGCAAACCCACCACAGCCCTGGGTGAGCTGCTCACAGGGTTATTGGCCCTCGCTGTTAAAAATTTACACCTCATTTCCAGTCTGAATTGGTCTATCTTCAACTTCCAGCTGCTGGATTTTGTCTGCTAGATTGTAGAGACATTATCAGAAGTTTGTTCCCCCTGCCCTGCATCTTGGCGGGGATTAGACTAGATGGCCCTTGCGGTTCTATGATTCTATGTACTGTAACCCTTCTGCAAGGTGGAGCCAGCAGTGAACAGGCCTGGGTTCAGTATCTAGGGTTCCTTTCTAACAAAACAACACAAAACCGGCTCGAGCCCCCACCCAGTAACCTGGGAAAATTACACACCACTCCTGGGTGCCTCTGAGAGGCAATACTTCCCCACTCGCAGGCACAGAGTCTGAATGTCGAAAATAAACTTTTAATGAAAGGAGGGAAGTCACCCGACATTAGTTAGGGAAAATGCTGCAAGCGGGATTCATAATCATAACACTGGGAGCAGGATGCCCACCCCAGAGTGCGTGGGGCAGAGCCTTCTGCCTCATGTTTCTGAGTCCTACAACCAAAAGTTCCTTTTCCGTGCTCCCTCTGCTCCCTCACCAGACCCCACTCACAGTGATTGTCCTTGGTCAATGAAGTCCCAGGGTTCAGAGTTCACCTCCCACCTGGGGAAGAAGGCACCTTCCTTTGAGGATAAGGACTGATCGGTCAGACATAGAGTGATTGCTTTGTGAAAAGCATTCACTCCCAGGGGAGGGGGGTGTTTTTGTCTTTTATAATTTTCCTGTGTGAATTCATTCGAGTGCATGGTGATAGTCTGGTTTCACCCACACAGTTGTTGTTGCATTTTGTGCACTGGATGAGATACATCACACATTGTGATAGGCATGTGTAGGACCCAGGGGTAATATATGGAGATATACCTATCTCATAGAGCTGGAAGGGACCTTGAAAGGTCATCAAGTCCAGCCCCCTGCCTTCATTAGCAGGACCAAGTACTGATTTTTGCCCTAGATCCCTAAGTGGCCCCCTCAAGCATTGAACTCACATCCCTATGGTTAGCAAGCCAATGCTCAAACCACTGAGCTATCCCTCCCCCATGGAAAGGTGTGTTGTGGAGGGGTGCTGATCATTGTAGCAGTGGAGATACGGCTGCAGGTTTTGCATCTGTTGTTCTGGTAGGGTCTGGTGCTGCTTTGAGTTGTGTCTCCAGGTGTAGCAGGGCGAGCACCCCGCTCCAGAGAGAATTAGGGTGACCAGATGTCCCGATTTTATAGGGACAGTCCCGATTTTTTGGTCTTTTTCTTATATAGGCTCCCATTACCCCCCACCCCCGTCCCGATTTTTCACACTTGCTGTCTGGTCACTCTAAGAGAGAGAGGGGTTAAAACCAGCTCTGGGAAAGGGCTGCCCCGAGGAGCCAATCAGGGGAAGGAAGGTAGCAGCCAGTCCGGGCCCTGGAGGGCTGGTATAAAAAGGGCTGTGAGCTAGGAGGCAGGCAGTCTCACTCCAGCCTTGGGGGGAAGGACTGGTCTGCTTGGGAGCACAGGGTACCTTTGATAGAGCAGTGCTGGGGAAGGGGAAGGCTGAGCTGGGGAGCTCAGGCCTGGCGACCTCCTAGGCTGAGGCCTGACAGGAAGGCCTAAGGAGGTACTAGGGCTGCAGGGAAAGGCAGCAGGTCCAACCCCCTAGCCAATGATGAGTGGCCACTTCAGACTGCAGTTTGCCCCTGAGGGATGGGGCTAGATCAGGGGTTGGCAACCTTTCAGAAGTGGTGTGCCGAGTCTTCATTTATTCACTTTAATTTAAGGTTTCGCGTGCCGGTAATACATTTTAATGTTTTTTAGAAGGTCTCTCTCTATAAGTCTATATATTATATAACTAAACTAGTGTTGTATTGTAAAATAAACAAGGTTTTCAAAATGTTTAAGAAGCTTCCTTTAAAATTAAATTAAAATGTTGATCTTACGCTGCTGGCCCGCTCAGCCCGCTGCTGGTCTGGGGTTCTGTTCACCGAGGCCGGCAGCAGGCTGAGCGGGGCCTGCGGCCGGGACCCCGGCTGGCAAGGGTCCGGCAGCCAGAACCCCAGACTGGCAGCAGGCTGTGCGGGGCCGGCGGCCGGGACCCCAGACCAGCAGTGGGCTGAGGGGCTTAGCCCACTGCCGCTCAGGAGTTCCATCCGCCGGCTCCTGCCAGCCAGGATCCCGGCTGCTGGACCCGCTCAGCCCACTGCCAGTCTGGGATCCCGGCCCTGCCCACGTACAGTGGGTACCTACCTTCTCCCTGGTTCTGTCCCATTCTCTTCCTCTCTCTGCACTGAGCTGAGGGTGGGAGTGCACTGAGAACAGGGCTGGGGGTGAAGGGTCTGGCCAGGAGCTAGAATGAGGGAGGGGGCTCAGGGTTTGGGCAGGAGGTTTGGGTGTGGGGCACTTACCTGGGCAGCTCCCATTTGGTGTGAGGGGTGCAGGTGGGAATGTGACGGTGTGTGTGTGCAGGAGCTCCCATTTGGTGCTCGGGGTGGGGATGTGGGGGGTGCAAGAGTTAGGATGTGGGCGGGTGTATGGGGTGTGGGGGGCTGGGTATGTGGGGTATGTGGGGGGTGCAAGAGTCAGGGCAGAGGGCTGGGGGCATGTGAGGGGGTGCAGGTGTCAGGGCAGGGGGGGACTGGGTATGTGTGGGGGTGCCAGAGTCAGGGCCCCATCCAACCCTCCCTGCTCCCTGACTGCCCCCTCCAGAGACCCCTTGCCCCTAACCACCCCGCCCGGAATCCCACCCCCTATCCAATCCCCCCTGCTCCCTGTCCCCTGACTGCCCCCACCCCTTATCCAACCCGGCCCCAGACCCCCTACCATGAGGCTCCTAGCAGCATGTTCTGCTCTGCGCAGAGCCAGACACGCTGCCCCGTGGGAGTGCGCAACCGTCAGAGCGCTGCGCACGCAGCAGCATGGCTCCAGGGGAGGGGGGAGCGTGGCTGCCTCCCCACGGAGCCAAACACTGCCCCGCAGGAGCTCGCAGCCCCGGCCTCCAGAGCACTGCGTGCGTGGCGGCATGGCTCCAGGGGAGGAGCTGGCAGCTTGCTGCGCTCGGCCCGGCGCTCCAGCTTGGGAGCGCGGACCCCGCAGCTGCCGCGCCGGAAGAGTGGGGTCATTTGCCCAGCCCTGCATTAGGGTGTGCCTGGGCACACCCCGTGCGCACGCCTATGCTTCTGCCCCCAGCCCCCTTGGGGGGCGGAGAAGAGCGGGCCGGGCCGGGCCGGCCAGGATTTTTAATGGCACGCTGCTCCGGCGGACAAGTGGAGAGAAGGAGGGCAGAGAGAGGCTGCTGCTAGAGGGTCCCTGGGTTAGGACCCAGAATAGCGGGCGGGCCTGGGTCCCCCTCCCCCTTGCACTGCGCCTGGCCATGGAGGAGTGTGGTCGATACAGACTGCAACTTGCCCTGAGGTGAGGGGCTAGACTTTGGGTTGTGGTTGGCCACTGAGGCAGGTGCAGATGAAGGATTGCCGTGACCCCCTGGTGGGAGAGAGAACCGAGTGGGGCACAGCTGGAGGGCTGTGTCCAGAAGAGGATGCTGCAAGCCAGGGAACAATGCGGGTCCCGGACAGCACAGCAGAGCAGGCAACGGGCGGGACACCACCAGCTAAGGGTACTCCAGAGCTAGGACAGAGCTAATTCCCAAAGCAACCAGCAGGAGGTGCCACAGAGATGAGTCTGCACCCCATCACACCAGGTCTGTGGGGAGCTTGCTCCTGATTGTTAGGATACACTAATTGGAAGAGGTGTGGTATGCCCGTACGAGAGAAGGTGCAGGGCACTGTACTACACATGGGGCAGTGGGACAAATGGAATATCGACACCTTCCACCTTGATGCCTGGCCCTACCAGGAAATGTGTCGCCATATGTCCTATGTTTTTCCAGGGATACTTGGACAGGAGGATCCCAAAAGAAAATAAAGGTGTGGAGTGTTAGGATATAGATATTCAGGCCTGTCTGTAAAGGCCTATACTTTAAGAATTTAGGTGTATTCTTATCACTTAGCTAGTTATAGAGGTATAAAAGAAAGAATCAAAATCACTGTCTGTCTGTGTGAGGGCCTTCTCTTACTGTGACAGTCTGAGACTTGGTTCTTAGGCTAAGGCCTTCGGCTAAGCAGCAGAGGCCAGCCATAAACTGGGAAGTGTATGGTCACATCCTCACATTCCAAAGTAGTCACATTGAAATAAGGTGCTATTGGGCTGTTAGGAATACAATCCTGTCCTGATATTCCTATCACCTCCAGAGAAAGGGAAGAGCCTAGAAGATGTAAAAGGAAACTTAGTTTGACTGGATCCTGTCTGGCAAGAACTCACTTATCTATAGCTGGGATGTGAAATCCTCATTTCTGTATTGTTCTATCACTGTAGTCTCCACTTCCCTATTGTTTGTCTGTATAATCTCTGTCTGGTTCTGTGATTGTTTCTGTCTGCTGCATAATTAATTTTGTTGGGTGTAAACCAATTAAGGAGGTGGAATATAATTGGTTAAATAACCATTTTACAGTATGTTAGAATTGGTTAGTAAAATTTCAGTAAAATGATGGTTAAGGTATAGCTAAGCAGAACACAAGTTTTACTATATAGTCTGCAGTCAATCAGGAAGTGGGGGTGGGGGGAATGGGAACAGGGATTGGGGGAATTGGGATCATGTTTTGCTGGGGGGGGGGATAGGAACGGAATGGGAACAGAAACAGGGACACAGGCAAGGCTCTGTGGTGTCAGAGCTGGGAAGGGGGACACTGAGGAAGGAAACTGGAATCATGCTTGCTGGAAGTTCATCCCAATAAACATTGAATTGTTTGCACCTTCGGACTTCGGATATTGTTGCTCTCTGTTCATGCAAGAAGGACCAGGGAAGTGAGAGGGTGAAGAAATAAGCCCCCCCTAACACTGATGATGAGCTTGGAGATGGGGGTGCTGGAAGGCCAGATGTGGGGGTTCAAGACAGATTTCTTTCAGGATGGGGTCCCCATTGAGTATGGGTTGTAGTTGTTTGATGATACCCTGTATGGGTTCCAGTGGTGGGGGAGGTTATTTCTGTATTTCTGGTTCAACCTGCTTTAGCCAAACAAGTTATTAGGCTCAGTACAGGGGTAAGGGGGTGAAATTTAATAGCATCTGATATACAGGAGGTCAGACTAGATGATCAAATGATCTCTCTTCTGGCCTTATGAAACAAAGCTACCCTCATCTCTACCACTTGCCCCACTGCAGTTTACAGGTCTCAGGAAGCAGTGGGGCAAGCCACTTGTATCGAGATGGAATACTCCACTCTGCGCCTGTCTGTGTCCTTCATAGCGAAGATGAGATGGGGCAAATAATCTCCTCCAGTTTATCAAAATTATTTGCAGCCTGTGGCCAGAGGCAGATTAAGATTTATTGGGACCCTTGGCATAAAGAACATTTGGGGCCCCCACACCATCCCTCACCAGGGGACCCTACCCCCTGCTCCTCCCATGCTTCCCCCTGAGGCCCCGCACCCCAGCCAGACCAGAAGCCAGAGCCAGGCCGTGGCAAGAGCTGTCCTTGGAGCCCAGTGGCTTCTACCAAGGCTCAGGGGGAACACCCAGGCTTGGGAATTCAGCCCTGCAGCTTCTGCTGGGAAGGGGGTTCAGTTCTCCTGCTGCTCTGCCTCCAGCCCAGCTCTGCCTCCTCCATCCCTGGGCTGCTTCTCTCTCCTTAGCTCTGCCCACTCTGGCTCAGGCACCTCCAGCTCTCATGGATGATGGGGCCCCTGGGCTCCTGATTCCCTCATTGGCCTGCCTGCCCTGTCAATCCAGCTGACTTGGAGTGTTGCCCTCTCCCCATTAGCCCTGGGGACTGTCAGTCTCAGGATCCTGACTCTTCTTTGGCCCTTCCCCTTTCCACTGGTAATGGGCAAGGGCCAACCAACCCCCCCCCCCACATTAAGTTTCAATAAGGGGCCAACAGCCGCTTTAGAATCATAGAATCATAGAATATCAGGGTTGGAAGGGACCTCAGGAGGTATCTAGTCCAACCCCCTGCTCAAAGCAGGACCAATCCCCAACTAAATCATCCCAGCCAGGGCTTTGTCAAGCCTGACCTTAAAAACCTCTAAGGAAGGAGATTCCACCACCTTCCTAGGGAACCCATTCCAGTGCACAAGCACAACATAACTCAGAGACTCAGGAAAACATCCAGCCATATTTATAAATGTACAGTGAGCACCACACAGTTCCTAGCAGTACTCAATGCACAGTTCCTAGCAGTACTCAACACTGCTGTGGCTGATGGTGAAAATGTCTTTCAAAGCCTCCCTCAACTGTAGCGCTCCACATTGGGCTCTTGTAATGGTCCTTGTGTCTGGCTGTTCAAATTCAGCACACAGCCGCCCTGCTGGCAACTTTTCCCCACAGATGTTCTGCAGGACACAACAGGCAGTTAGAACCATTGGGATATTTTTCTCACTGAGATCCAGTCTGGTGAGTAAACACCACCAGTGCTGCTTCAATTTACAAACAGCACATTTCACTGTCCTTCTGAACCTCCTGGGCCAACAGTTGAATCTTCCCTTGGTGCTGTTGAGGTGACTGGTGTACTGTTCATGAGCCAGGGGAGCAAGGGGTAGGCTGGGTCACCCAGGATCACTATTGACATTTTCACTTTGTCAGCTGTAATTCACCAGTTGGGAAAAAACGTCCCTGCTTGCAGCTTTCTGAGCAGTCCTGTGCTCTTAAAGATGTGAGTGTCATGCCCCTGACCAGCCTACACTGATATTGGTGATCCACCAATGCTTGCATAACTGTGGAAAAGTCGCCCTTTGTGGCAAGGTGAGCTTGTGCCAAAACAGGGATGTGTTTGCTGTCTATCACCCCCACAACAGTTTGGGACCCCTATCGGTGCACATGTCCTGCGCATTGCCGAGAGTCGCAGTGCTATGTAGTAAGAGATGGTTAGTGGCCTTGCACACTTGCATGACAACAGCCCCCCCGTGGAATTTCCAATTGTGAAATGATTTCCTACTGACCAGTAGCCACTCACTTCTCCACTGTCAGTGCAGCTCTCACTCGGGTGTCCTGGCACTGGAGGGCTGGGGCGAGCTCAGCACATAGATCCAGGAACGTGGCCGTGCGCATCTGAAAGTTCTGTAGCTCCTGCTCGTCATCCCAAACCTGCATTACCCTGCAATGCAACCAGCCAGTGCTCCATTGTCTGCAGCTGCTCCGTGAACATCAACCTTGAATTGGTTTTCACTATGTCCCTCGGCAAACTGTCCTCCAAGAAATCCTCATGTCTTGTTATGTTAATTTAGATCAGTCGTGCCCCCCTTTACCAGTAATGGAATCTGTCCCTGCCCCATCACTGCACAGCCAAGGCTTCCTCAGCAGTAGAGCTTGGGCTGAAGGAGGAGCTGAGAGAGAAACTAGGGCTGGGGTTGGAGCTATGACTGAGGGCCAGGACCGGCTCCAGGGTTTTTGCCGCCCCAAGCGGCAGAAAAAAAAAAAGCAAAAAAAAAGCCGCGATCGCAATTGCGATCGGCGGCACTCCGGCGGCAGCTCCACCGCGCCGCTTTCTTCTTTGGCGGTAATTCGGTGGCAGGTGCTTCCCTCCAAGAGGGACCCGCCTCCGAATTGCCGCCAAACAGCCCGACGTGCCGCCCCTTCCCCTTGGCCGCCCCAAGCACCTGCTTGCTGGGCTGGTGCCTGGAGCCGGCCCTGCTGAGGGCAGAGCGGGAATGAGGGGCAGAACCTAGCTGGGGCCAGAGCAGGTCATGGCATGGAGCTGCAGCTGGTCTGGGGGCGGAGCAGGGGGCGGAGTGGAGCTGGGGCTGGGGGTGGAGTTGGGGCTGGGGAAGGAGTGAGAATGAGGGTGGAGTCCAGCTGGGGCTGGAACAGGGGGTGGTGTGGGGCTGGGGGTGTAGCAGGGGGAGGAGCTGGAGCTGGTGGCAGAGAGGGAATGAGGGCAGAGTCTCAAATAGGTGTGTGATCAGTGCAGTCCCCAGTGCCTCTCAGCACAACAGGTGCAAACACCTTTGTATTAGAAAATTGTTCATCTATAATTTTTAGAAAATGTTTTACCACTGCATACATGAGACCTCTAAGGGATATGGAACAGATATGCCTTGAATGATTAATAACTACTGATTCCTTCTGGCCCTTACAATTAGAAAAGCCATCCATCTCTGTTTATCCCCAGATAGGATGCACCTTGGAAGTAAAGACAAGGGTTCACATCATGTTAGACTCTTTGTCTAAGGACCCACAGATCAGCCAAGGTCAGCAGTTCCACTCCCCAAGAATATAAACTAAACTGGTTAAATGGGAGTATTGTTAATCTCCTAGGCAAGACTCTCTCATAATTTGCATAAGAATTAAACCTCTTTGTCCCTCCCAACCTAACTAAAAAGAACTCCAAGTTACCAGGGAAGGGTCACGCACCCCTTTCCTGTGCAAAGTGGCCTCTTGCACATTGAGGGGATCAAGACATGGATGGGGAAGCTGCAAGAAATTACAGGCTGTAAAACTGAAGGTCAAATTGGGCAAACTGCCTGTTACCCCAAGAAATCCAAGCAATGTGTTTTCACGCCAAATTATACATTGTTTTCCTTGTAAATCAAGTATACCGGGGTAATCTGTCTTTCACCCCAAAGTAGAAGTTGCATATTCGTTTGCCTTATGAGTCAGATCTACATCCTTATCTGTGTGGATAACATCTCTTGTAAGTCCTAAATAATGTGAAATGCTGATGTACACTCAAAGAATGTACCTTGTTGTAACCACTTGGTCATGGAACCTTGTGCACAGCAGGGGTACAGGACATGGTGCTTACAAGGGGACCAGCAGCTGGGCTGCCACTATTACGGAAGAGTCTGGAGCTGAACTGATATTAGATCAGTGGGACTCTTTTAAAAAAAAGTGTTCTTAAGGCATACGTACACGTGTGTGTGTGTGTGCGCGCGTGCGCACGCGCGTGTGTGTGTGTGTGTGTAGGTAGGGTTGTAGTTATTCATTCCATTACCCTAGTGCCGTGCTGGCAAATACACAGCTCTGATCTGCTTTATGTTGGCAGCTGCTGGGAGCACGGGGCGTGTGTAGAGGATGTACTGGCTATGTGTGTACTTAGGATGCTCAGAGAGAGATGTGTGGGGGAGAGCTCTCAGAGGGTGTTTGGGAGGGGGGTCTCTCTGAGGGGTGTGGGGGATTTCTGAGGAGAGGGCGTTCAGGGGGTCCTTCAGAAGGGGGGTGGGATCTGTGAGAGGGGCATGTGCGTGTGCTGGGGGATCTCTGGTATAGCATCCATAATTCGGGTTATTTCAGGTTCCCAAAAAGAGGCCACTGCTGGGAGCTGGAGTACAGTTGGGGGTGCTGGAGGGAGTACTCACTGGAGGTGGGGGACAGTGTCCCTCTCTTCTATGGGGGCAGGGCGGCTGGTGTAAGCCCAGGACACAGCGATAGCTGTTAGCGCCTCCCTGTGGGACTTCCTCCTAGGGCTGGGAGCCCTGACTGCAGGGGACTGGACGAATCAGCTGTGGATGCAGGAGAGGGACCAATCAGGAAGTGGATCAATCAGGGCTCTTTCTGAGCTACAGCATCTGCTCTGCAATAATCCAGGACATTTCCTGCTTGAAAAATCCGCCAGGACAGAGGCTCAAAAAAGAGGCGATGTCCTGGAAAACCAGGATGTGTGGTAACCTGACAGAAGGCCAGATTTGTACTTACCGCTGCCCTGTTCCTTTAAGGATTGCAACTCTGCTGAAGAAATCAAAGGGGACACAGCTGATAAGCAGGAGAGTTTGGGGTGCTTTGGAGAGACTCTGAAGCAGGGCTTGTGCAAGCTGTACATGTGTTTATGGGGATACTATGTTTAATATGGCCCCAATTTTAAAACCAGTCTAGGAGTCAGAGGCAGATCCAGAACTGAATCTCCATCTCTGCTGACCCGCCTCCCTCTAACCCGTGAGTGCAAAGTGAAGTGACGAACAGGACACACAGCACCAGCCGAGCAAAACTGTTTGATTTTTAAAACTATTTCAGATTTAATGACCTCAGGCCCTACTTAGTTGTGAATTGATCACACTGTTTGTGCCTTCAAACCACTAGTAAGACAAAGACAGCATATTATATTTCAATAATATGCATTTTTTATACTGGCAGGGTCCATTGAAAGTAAATGAAGGCAGTGCTAATGAAGGGCTCAAGGCAACTTGGCTCTTTTCTGTCTGGTTACACAGGGCAGGCAATGGGGAAAAGCCAGTGCTCACTGTCCCTGAGTAGCAGTGGTGTAGTGGTAAAGAAAAGAAGTGGGTAAACTAACCTAAACTAAACTCCATATTTCCCAAATGAGACATGGGTAAACTCCATTTACCTGTGTTTACTGTCAACTGCACCATTTCTGAGTAGCCACAAAGCTGTGCCCCTCCCTTGTTCAATAACATCACCCCCTCTCCTATCTCACTCTGCACTTGGGGTATGTCTACACTACGGGATTAATTCGAATTTACAGAATTCGAATTTTGGAAACAGATTGTATAAAGTTGAATGTATGGGGCCACACTAAGCACATTAATTCGGCGGTGTGCGTCCATGTACCGGGGCTAACATTGACTTTCGGAGCGTTGCACTGTGGGTAGCTATCCCATAGTTCCTGCAGTCTCCTCCGCCCATTGGAATTCTGGGTTGAGATCCCAATGCCTGATGGGGCCAAAAACATTGTCGCGGGTGGTTCTGGGTACATCCTCCTCCCTCCAGGAAAGCAACGGCAGACAACCGTTTCACGCCTTTATCCTGGGTGAACAGTGCAGACGCCATACCACGGCAAGCATGGAGCCCGCTCAGCTCAAGACAGCAGTCATGAACATTGTCAACACCTCGCGCGTTATCTAGCAGCTTATGCTGAACCAGAACCTGCAAAACCAGGCAAGGAGGAGGCAGCTACTGCAGCGCGATCATGATAATGATGAGGACATGGACACGGACTTCTCTCAAAGCACAGGCCCTGGCAATTTGGACATCATGGTGATAATGGGGCAGGTTCCTGCCGTGGAACGCCAATTCTGGGCCCAGGAAACAATCACAGACTGGTGGGACCGCATAGTGTTGCAGGTCTGGGATGATTCCCAGTGGCTGCGAAACTTTTGCATGCGTAAGGGCACTTTCATGGAACTTTGCGACTTGCTTTCCCCTGCCCTGAAGCGCCAGAATACCAAGATGAGAGCAGCCCTCACAGTTGAGAAGCGAGTGGCGATAGCCCTGTGGAAGCTTGCAACGCCAGACAGCTACTGGTCAGTCGGGAATCAATTTGGAGTGGGCAAATCTACTGTGGGGGCTGCTGTGATGCAAGTAGCCAAAGCAATCACTGAGCTTCTGCTACCAAAGGTAGTGACTCTGGGAAATGTGCAGGTCATAGTGGATGGCTTTGCTGCAATGGGATTCCTTAACTGTGGTGGGGTGATAGATGGAACCCATATCCCTATCTTGGCACCGGAGCACCAGGGCAGCCAGTACATAAACCGCAAGGGGTACTTTTCAATGGTGCTGCAAGCACCGGTGGATCACAAGGGACGTTTCACCAACATCAACATGGGATGGCCGGGAAGGGTTCATGACGCTCGCATCTTCAGGAACACTATTCTGTTTAAACGGCTGCAGCAAGGGACTTACTTCCCAGACCAGAAAATAACCGTTGGGGATGTTGAAATGCCTATAGTTATCCTTGGGGACCCAGCCTACCCCTTAATGCCATGGAACATGAAGCCATACACAGGCAGCCTGGACAGGAGTCAGGACCTGTTCAACTACAGGCTGAGCAAGTGCAGAATGGTGGTAGAATATGCATTTGGACGTTTAAAGGGTCGCTGGCGCATGTTACTGACTCGCTCAGACCTCAGCCAAACCAATATTCCCATTGTTATTGCGGCTTGCTGTGTGCTCCACAATCTTTGTGAGAGTAAAGGGGAGACCTTTATGGCGGGGTGGGAGGCTGAGGCAAATCGCCTGGCCACTGATTACGTGCAGCCAGACACCAGGGCGATTAGAAGAGCACACCAGGAAGCGCTGCACATCAGAGAAGTTTTGAAAACCAGTTTCATGACTGGCCAGGCTACCATGTGAAAGTTCTGTTTGTTTCTCCTTGATGAAAACCCGCCCCCTTGATTGACTCGTTCTCTGTAAGCAACCCACCCTCCCCCTTCAATCACAGCTTGCTTTCAAAGGAAATAAAGTCACTATAGTTTAAAAATCATGTATTCTTTATTAATTGATTATAAAAAGAGGGAGAGAACTGACAAGGTAGCCCGGGTGGGGTTTGGGAGAAGGATAGGAGGGAAGGAAAAGGCCACTAAAAAAGTTCAATATAATCACAGCCTTTTGGTTGGGCTGTCCACTGGGGTGGAGTGGGAGGGTTCACGGAGCCTCCCCCCACCACGTTCTTACACGTCTGGGTGAGGAGGCTATGGAACATGGTGAGGGGGGAGGGAGGTTATACAGCGGCTGCAGCAGCACTCTATGATCCTGCTGCCATTCCTGAAGCTCCACCAGACGCCGGAGCATGTCCGTTTGATCACGCAGCAGCCCAGTGTTGCAGCCTGCCACCACTCATCTTGAGCGTCCCTCATGGCCTCACGTTCACTGGCATCTTTCCTGTACTTTGATACTGTGTCCTTCCACTCATTCAGATGAGCTCTTTCATTGCGGGTGGATTCCATGATTTCCGAGAACATTTCGTCTCGTGTCTTTTTTTTTCGCCGCCTTATCTGAGATAGCCTTCGGGACGGAGGAGGGAGGCTTGAAAAATTTGCAGCTGTGGGAGGGAGGGAAAAAAGGTAGAGAAGTATTTTAAAAGATACATTTTATAGAACAATGCTTATACTCTTTCACGGTGAACAACACTATTCACATTACATAGCACATGTGATTTCGGTACAAGGTCGCATTTTGCATCTTAATATTGAGTGCCTGCGGCTTTGGTGTTAGAGAGCACAGACGCAGGTCCGGGCAACAGAATTCGGCTTGCATGCGGCCATGGTAAGCCATTGTCTTTCGGCTTCTGCAGCTTTCCTACAAGCAGCACCCTCCTTTCCCACATACCAAGCAAAGCCCGTTGAGTGCTGCGGTTTTCCTGTTAACGTGCAGCAGCAGAAACCAAACTAACCCCCCCCCCATCCAATTCTCTGGGATGATCGCTTTATCCCTCCCCCCACCGCGTGGCTGGTATCAGGGAAGATCCCTGCTAGCCAAACGTGAAAAGCTCAGTGCCAATAACCCCCTCCCCTCCCCTCCCCCGCTTGGCTAACTGCAGGGAAGGATTTCTTTTCAGCCACAGGCAAACAGTAGGAATGGACACCTCTGTCCCCTTAATTAAATTCCCGTATTTCAACCAGGTTACCATGAGCGATATCACTCTCCTGAGGATAACACAGCAAGATAAAGAACGGATGTTACTTGAATGCCAGCAAACACCGGGACCATATGCTGCCAGGCTTTGTCATGCAATGATACCAGATTACTTGCTACTAGCATGGCATGGTCAAGTGTCCTACCATGGAGGACGGAATAAGGCTGCACTGCCCAGAAATCTTCTGGAAAGGCTTTTGGAGTACCTCCAGGAGAGCTTCATGGAGATGTCCCTGGAGGATTTTCACTCCATCCCCAGACATGTTAACAGACTTTTCCAGTAGCTGTACTGGCTGCGAATGCATCCCAAGTCTTCAGGGCAAATTAATCATTAAAAAACGCTTGCTTTTAAACCATGTTTTATATTTACAAAGGTACACTCACCGGCGGTCCCTTCTGTGACAGTGTACCCCAGAAGGCTTTATGGGGGGGGGTGCTTATAAATGTATGTATGACATAACTGGAATATGTTTTGTGCTGCCTGTGCCATGTAATATATCTCCGTAAAGGTGATGGTCTACTATATCTATTCATCCTATCTGTACACATATATCATTTTCTACTTGAGGTTAAGAATATGGGCTGTATACTTGCTTGGTTTCTAAGCAAGCTTTGTGGGGCATTTGATCAGTTTCTTTAGGAAGGAATTTGCAAGGTTAAGTACCTGATCAGGAAGCACTTGGGGAACAATGCATCTTGGAATGCTCCAATCCACATAAGAAGTCTTCCTGGAGACATACAAGATACCATGTGGACAATGGCTTCGGCCTGTAAAGACTTAGTCATGCAGGGACATGTGACTTGCCCAGGTGACTCCAAAACTCCATCTTGGAGCTGGACTTTGCATAGGAGGGAGGAGGGGGGTCTCCACCCACAAGAGAAAGTCTATTTAAACCTGTGGGATACCCCTCCATTTTGTCTTCAGCTGGCTAAAGAAGGAGCCTCTCCACCCCCCCAGAATACTTGAAGGAAACTGGAACAAAGGACAGTAACTACAGGGGGTGCGAGTGATTGCTGGACCCAGGCTAAAAGGAGATTAGCCTGTAAAAGGGAGCATTCTGGAACTGGTGAGGATCTTATCTGTATTTAGTTTGATTAGACATAGATTTGCACATTTTATTTTATTTTGCTTGGTGACTTACTTTGTTCTGTCTGTTGCTACTTGGGACCACTTAAATCCTACTTTCTGTATTTAATAAAATCACTTTCTACTTAGTAATTAACTCAGAGTATGTATTAATACCTGGGGGAGCAAACAACTGTGCATATCTCTCTATCAGTGTTATAGAGGGCGAACAATTTATGAGTTTACCCTGTATAAGCTTTATACAGGGTAAAACGGATTTATTTGGGTTTAGACCCCATTGGGAGTTGGGCATCTGAGTGCTAAGGACAAGCACACTTTTGTGAGCTATTTTCAGGTAAACTTGCAGCTTTGGGGCAAGTGATTCAGACCCTGGGTCTGTGTTGGAGCAGACGGGAGTGTCTGGCTCAGCAAGACAGGGTGCTGGAGTCCTGAGCTGGCAGGGAAAACAGGAACAGAGGTAGTCTTGGTACATTGGGTGGCAGCTCCCAAGAGGGTTTCTGTGACCCAACCCGTCACACCTTCCATGGCCTCATTGTCTGGGGGTTGGGAGGGTGCTTCAGTCAGGCTGAGAAAAAGATCCTGGCTGTTGGGGAGAACGGAGTGCTGTGTGCTCTCCGCAAGCTTGTCGTCATCCTCCTCCTCCTCATCTTCCCCGTCCGCAGAATCCTCAGACATGGCTGAGATTACCCCCGCCTCGGAATCCATGGTCAGAGGTGGGGTAGTGGTGGCGGCCCCCCCTAGAGTTGCATGCAGCTCAGTGTAGAAGCGGCATGTCTGCGACTCTGACCCGGACCTTCCGTTTGCTTCTTTGGTTTTCTGGTAGGCTTGTCTGAGCTCCTTAACTTTCATGCAGCACTGATATGAGTCCCTATTGTGGCCTCTCTCCATCATGCCCTTGGAGATTTTTTCAAATGTTTTGGCATTTCATCTTTTGGAACGTAGTTCTGCTAGCACTGAATCCTCTCCCCATATAGCGATCAGATCCAGTACCTCCCGTACGGTCCATGCTGGTGCTCTTTTTCGATTCTCGGACTGCATGGTTACGTGTGCTGATGAGCTCTCTGTGGTCACCTGTGCTCTCCATGCTGGGCAAACAGGAAATGAAATTCAAAAGTTCGCAGGGCTTTTCCTGTCTACCTGGCCAGTGCATCCGAGTTCAGATTGCTGTCCAGAGCGATCACAATGGTGCACTGTGGGATGGCTCCCGGAGGCCAATACCGTCAAATTGCGGCCACACTAACCCTAATTCGAACCGGCAATGTCGATTTCAGCGCTACTCTCCTCGTCGGGGAGGAGTACAGAAATCGATTTTAAGAGCCCTTTATTTCGAAATAAATGGCTTTGTTGTGTTGACGGGTGCAGGGTTAATTCGATTTAACGCTGCTAAATTCGAATTAAACTCATAGTGTAGACCAGGCCTTGGTCTCCTGACCCTGCATCTGTGTTTCCTTTATGTTGTGTAGCAATAGGGGGTATCCTGTTGTGGAATTCCTCCATCGCCCTTGTGGAGTTGCCCTGCACTGATGGCCCCACTTTGCAGCCAGGTGGGCTGGAATGCCCTTGGGAACCATCAGTGGATCACTATGGAGCCTGAGTCCCTGCCAACGTGGAGAATGAAAGACCAGGACAAGGACTCAAACTCAGGGCAGGCATTTGATCCCATGGGTCAGCGCCACCTCTGTGCTAAGGGAAGTGTGGGAGACTTGCCCCATCACAGGGAGGGCTAAATGTGCCACTGGGAAAGCCAAATCAGAGCAGGTGGATCTCACCCCTTTTCGGTGTGACCCAAGAAGCCATGTGAAAACTGCTGATAAGCAGTGAGCCTTGTCCGGCAGGGTAATTTCAGGAAAACTCTTCTGCCCAGTTCAGCGGCCAAACATGGCTCCCAGCACTGTGGCAAGGCTGTTTAAATCATTCCCCTCCTTAGGGCTGCCCTGTCAGTGCCCTGCACCATGTGCATCGTTTGCACAGATACCTGTGAATGCCCTTCCTGGGGCATAGGACGAGCAATTCGTTCCTGTTTGTGTTGTGAGGCTCAGCGACTACGACGCTGAACGTCACAGACGTGCCCCTGAGGACATGAATTGTTCCATGCTGAATGCAGGCTTTGGGTGACAGCAGTAAATAAGTCACTGAATGATGAGGACAAAAATGAATATTGAACAGCTGCTTCCTTCCCTGAGCACCGGCCATCCTTGTGCACTGTGGGAAATAGTCTGTGATTGTAAAATTAAAGACTGTATCAAAGTGGAGCCAAATTAAGGTAGCACAGGCACCCGCAAGCTGGGCATTGCCCACTGTGACTGCTTGAGTTTGCAACCTTTCTAACATTTCCTTCAACTTCTGTCTTCTGTATGGGATACGCCTCGTGATTCCCCTCCTGCAAAAGAACTATTGACAGTGAAATCCTGCCCTCTAGTGGAGAACAGGAGCATAAGTGCTTGGCTCCTCGGGCATCAAAGGCCAGACATTGCAGGGCTGCCAGAATACAAAGAACCCAGACTACCTCCTTAGGGCACATAGCCCACCTCCGGGTCCCAGGAGAGTGCTCCTGGGTGTTCACTTCCTAGTGCACAGTGCAGCTGGAAATGTACACAAACCCTCCGGCCCAACTGACAATTTTTTAAATTGTCATCCCTGGGGAAGGTGTAAACTACAGGATCTGGACAGGTATGGTCAGTGGCATGGGTGGTCAATGAGGGCCCTGGGGCGGTGAGTGAGGCCCTGGGGACAGGTGGTCAGTTGAGGCCCAGGGGTGCATGGTCAGTGAGGACTCTGGAGCATGTGAGGGGAACAACCATGTAAAAATAGGGGGATCCAAATACTAGCAAATGACTGAGGAGGGAGGGATCCTTACTCTGGAAACCCTTGAGATTACCGTTGCAGTCTGCTGCAAGTCCAGGCTTGAGGCACTTCAGAAGAAAGGCCAATCTGTTCCACTTGGGGAGCTGAACGTTCGGCTCCTAGGGGGAGATCTTCAAAGACACAAATGGCAGATGAGGCCTAACTCCCCGTGCAAGTGAACTGAGCCTAGCTGCCATTTGTGCCATAGAAAATCTACCCCCAGGTCCATATTTAGCCACTAACTCAGTAGCTGATTTGCGGTAGTGCTGAGCTCCCACAGTGTCTCAGGAGGTCAGTGGCCGAAGGAGCTGAGGGTACATCACTCCTCCGAAAATGAAGCTTCTTATCTGGTTGCCTACTGGCTGTAGGTGGTGACTTGAGGTTCCCAAGTCTGAACATGCTGGCCAGAGATGTAGGCCTGGTTTCTAGATGTACCAGGCACTCATGACTGCTGCTCCGTTCAGTGGTGGTGTGGAAATCGGATGCATCACGTGCTGGAAGTCAGCATTTTCCTATGGGAGTCTCTGCTGGAAGAACTTGCCCACAGCAGGTTACAAGCTATTTGAACACACAAACACCCCTCCCCCCAGAGCTTCCTAAATCTGGGCTGTCATAACTATAAAGGGAAGGGTAACAGCCCTCCTGTGTACAATACTATAAAATCCCTCCTGGCCAGAGACTCCAAGATCCTTTTACCTGTAAAGGGTTAAGAAGCTCAGGTAACCTGGCGGACACCTGACCCAAAGGACCAATAAGGGGACATGATACTTTCAAATCTTGGTGGGGGGAAGGCTTTTGTTTGTGCTCTTTGTTTGCGGGAGTTCGCTCTTGGGACTAAGAGGGACCAGACATCAATCCAGGCTCTCCAAATCTTTCTGAACAAGTCTCTCATATTTCAAACTTGTAAGTAAACAGCCAGGCAAAGCGTGTTAGTTTTTATCTTTGTTTTCTCAACTTGTAAATGTACCTTTTTGCTAGTGTTTATCTCTGTTTGCTGTAACTTTGAACCTAAGGCTAGAGGTGGGTCCTCTGGGCTCTTTAAGTTTGATTACCCTGTAAAGTTATTTCCCATCCTGATTTTACACAGATGATTTTTACCTTTTTCTTTAATTAAAAGCCTTCTTTTTAAGAACCTGATTGATTTTTCCTTGTTTTTAGATCCAAGGGGGTTGGATCTTGATCCACCAGGAGTTGGTGGGAGAAAGGAGGGGGGATGGTTAATTTCTCCTTGTTTTAAGATCCAAGGGGTTTGGATCTGTATTCACCAGGGAATTGGTGAAGAGTCTCTCAAGGCTACCCAGGGAAGGGAATTAGCACTTTGGGAGTGGTGGCAGCGGACCAGATCTAAGCTGGTAGTTAAGCTTAGAAGTTTCATGCAGGCCCCCACATTTGTACCCTAAAGTTCAGAGTGGGGAAGCAGCCTTGACACGGGCCTTAAGCATATATCCCATCAGCACCAAGGAGGAAGGGCAGGCAAGGAAACGGAGGGGCTGCCAGCTGACTCACTGGCAGAAGGGCAGAATGAACAGGATAGGAAGTGAGAACCCAAACACAGGCCAGGCACAGGGAGTTGATTCACTAGGCCAGAGGAGCCAGGGGAGGGAAGTGCTGTCATCTCAGGCCAGGGAGATAGCACAGACCTGCCAAGTGTCAGACCTCTTGCATGGCACTGATGCATCTGGGGCCTGTCACACATCCCTGCACAACTTGTGAGGTGTCAGGAATTGGGAGAGAGACCAAAAGCCTCCCTCCCCTTGAACAATATGTCACCTTAGGGGAAGGTGCACTGAGCTACAAACCTGAATCTAATCCCAGCTCTTGTAGTGACTGTTCTCACTATTTCTGAGCGCATCACAGCCCTCGTTAACTAAGGCCTCAGACCACCATAATTCACCTGCTTTACAGCTTGAGGTCACGTCTACACTACAGACTTTGGTCGAAACAATTTACACCAGTGTGCAGCTGCTGAAGTTTGTATATCGCTCATGCACGTGCATCCTTAGCAGCTTTCATCAGTACTGTGCGGACTCACTGTGACCCCAGGACCTCTAGATGCCAACTGGCAGGGGGCATAGAGGTACAAAGGGGGTACACGGATCCCCTGGGTTCACCAAAGGGTCAGGAAAGGTCTCTTCTGAAAGCCTGCATCACACTGGTCATCATAATAGTTGTGAGATGTATGTACAGAAAATATGTGAGTAGTTATGTATAATGTAGCCCGTCTGCCAATGTGTTGGCAGTAACAAGTGCCAGGTCCTTATTTTTAGGGGATTTGCTACAATTTTCTTAATTTTGGCTTGAGCGCCCATGCAGTAATTTGGAAACCTAAATCCACTCTGGGTGTCTTTGCAAGGCAAATCTGTAGAGCCCTGCATGGATACAAATTTATAGCAGCGGATGTGGATATCCATGGATATAAATTGGTATCTATGGAGCTGTAGGGCTCTACCGGAAATCACCAAGATGAAAAGAGCAGCATGTCAGGTCACCTCTCCCAAGAGCCAGCGCCCCGCGCCAACAGCTCCTCCGGCGTGGCTGCACCGCCGACAGCCCCGCGCACTGGGACAGGCACCAAGCTCACCAGCAGCTATCCCTGATTGCGCTCATGTGTTCAAGTGGGGCGCACACCCCCAGACAGGAGTCCCTTCCATGCAGCAGTCTGTGTCTCCTGTCTAGGGGAATGCACGCCACTTGAACACATGAGCGCGACCAGGGACGGCTGCCAGTGAGCTGGGCTGTGGGCAATACAGCCACGCTGGAGGAGCTGCCCACGCAGGGTGCTGGCTCCTGTGACCAGCGGCCCAACATGCTTCTCCTTTCCGCTGCTATAAATTTGTATCCGTGCAGGGCTCTACAGATCTGTACCCACTCACAAGCACATTGAACAGCTTTCAACAAAAGAACTTTATTGGGGAAAGGAAAGAGTTGGGACAGGGTGACCTGGGACAAACGGTTACAGTTTAACTCCTTCCACCACCTATGACCTCAGGGTGCGTAAGTCACAGTTCCAAACAATTGGACCCTGAGTGGCTGATGCAGTTTGTTCTGCCTCCCAAGTCCCCACTCACAGTCTGTGGTTCCAGGACTCCAGCAAATCAGGGTCCCTGTTTGTTAGGCAGCTCTGGGGCTCTACCCCCTGTCCTGCTCTCATGATCTAAGCTGCGAGGCCTCACCAGAGTCTTTTGGCTGATATAGACCAAGCTGCAAACTCCTCCACTCCCACTGAAGTGCTCTAAGCAGCTGAGTCTGCTGGTCTCCTGCTGGAAGCTGTTAGGGGGCCCCACTGGTGGGTTGGTCTCTCCACTGCTCTCTTGCTGGCTCAGTGACTGGACCTGCTTGCCACTGCTGAGCTCTGCCCATATCAATATATAGCTCTCAGCTCATCGCGTTCAGATACAAGGGACACATCAGCATCCCTTCCAGCCACAAAAGTTACTCCGGAGGGAATTCTGCACCACTGCGCAATGCAGAATTTTGCAGAAATTAATGTTGTGCATGCAGAATTTCCCTTTTTCCCCACTGAAATTGGCTGCAGAGCTGTTGGCCACCACTAGGAGCCACTGGACCCAGCAGAGCCCAGCTTGCAAATAGAAGACAAGGGAGGGGGAGGAAAGTGGAGGGTTCTCAGCAGCTGCCATTCCCAGCATGCCCTGAAAGAAAGAAGCAGCAGCATGCAGGAAATTCCAAGCAAGCCCAGGACCCAGCCTCAGGCTGTTTCTCCCTCTGGATCCCTAGGCTCAGGGCCGGCTCCAGGGTTTTGGCCGCCCCAAGCAGCCAAAACCAAAAAA
>NW_020665013.1:2146958-2155952 GCF_002925995.2 Terrapene triunguis
CCTTCACTCCCAGGAGGAGTGAGGGACCGTCCGCCGAATTGCCGCCGAATACCTGGAACTGCCGCCCCTGTCCAGAACGGCCGCCCCAAGCACCTGCTTGAGAAGCTGGTGCCTGGAGCCGGCCCTGCCTAGGCTCTGGTGGGTAGAGGGTGTGAGTGCCTGGGCCAGGAGGGCCCTGCAGCTGGCCTCTGGGGGGTCAGAGGTGTGAGTGTCTGGGCTGGGGGGAGGCTGTGGCTGGCCTTCGGGGGTGGGGGGTGAGTGTCTGGGCCAGGGGGGGCCCTGCAGCTCGGGGGGGGGGGGGTGGGGGGGGGGGGGGGGGGGGGGGGGGGGGGGGCAGAGAAGCAGGAACTGGGTTGTCATAGGAGTTTCTTTAACTCTCTACTCATGGGGGAAATTTTGTGTGTGTCTGTATTGTTAAAGACATACTTGCTGACAGATATTTTGAAATAAATTACCAAAATAATTGAAACTGGCATGATTATATAGTATTATTTTGACAAATAAAATTTGCAGAAATTTAAAACATTGTGTGCATAATTTTTAATTTTTTGGTGTAGAATTCCCCCTGGAGTAAAAAGTATTCCTAAAAACAACTGGACACGTGTAATCTCCAGTCCTTTAAACCTTGGTTCTGTCCATGGCCTCTTACCCCACCTTTTCAAACACCAGCATTCCTCAGAGTGACCCTGTATCCTCTCATTGTCCAGGCTTTGCCCAGGTGGTTCCCAACAGGGTAATCTCCAAAATATTGGCCCCAAGTACAGAACTTAGCCATTTGTACCCAATGTCCCCAAACTACCTGCAGTTAATATGTAAATGAGGTAGTGCCTTTCTCAGTTGACTCCTCTTGCTCTCCAGCAGATGACAGCAAAGAACACAGTTGTTACGTAAAAGAGGTATGGCAGAGAATACAAGTTCACCATCTCTGACAGAAGCATGGAGCCTGCAGGCCTCTGCATTATTCTTAGGCTGGGGACAATTCTCCTGTATTTGCAGGATGTACCACAGCTATGGGGGACATGACAATTACTTGGAGGACAGTTTGTTGCAAAAAACAATTCAAGGTTGTTGGTGGCATTCATGGAGTGGATACAGAAGGTCAAGCACCACTTTTGGTCCTAAGAAACGAACACCAATTGGGGGGAATCGCATTGTAATGCAGGTTTGAGACAAGCAGTGGCTGCAGAACTGTTGGGAAAGGCCACATTCCTGATTTAGTTGGGGTTGGTCCTGCTTTGAGCAGGGGGTTGGACTAGATGACCTCCTGAGGCCTCTTCCAAGCCTGATATTCTATGATATATGATCTGTGCACTGAGCTCACTCCAGCCCTCCTGCACAGGGACACAGAATGAGAACTGCACTGACAGTAGAGAAGCGAGTAGTAATCGCACCTGGAAGCTTGCAATGCCAGATTGCTACAGGTCTGTGGGAAATCATTTTGGAGTTGGAAAATCCACACTGAAGGCAATTGTCATGCAAGTGGGTAGGGCCATTAATTGTCTCCTGCTACATAGGACTTTGACTTTTGAGAATGTACAGCACATAGTGGATGGATTTGCAGGAATGGGGGGTCCCGAACTGTTGTGGGGTGGTAGCACACACACCCCTATTTTGGCTACTTTTCCATAGTTATGGAAATGTTAGTGGATCACGGGGGATGCTTTACTAATATCAACGTGGTGTGGGCTGACCGGGGAAGATACATGACACTTGCATCTTTATGAATACAGGACTGTTCAGAGAGCTGTAAGTAGACATTCGTTCCCAACCAGCAAATTACCATTGGCCAGTATTGAAACGCCAATAGTGATTCTGTGGGATCCAGCCTATTCTTTGCTCCCCTGACTCATAAAGCCATACACCAGCCACCTCAACAGCACCAAGGAAAGATTCAGCTACCAGCTCTGCACATGACAGTCATAGGCAGCGAGTTCTATGGGCCCATGGTGCCTGGGCTCCAGGAATATTCCTGGCCTGGGGCCCGGCTCCAGCAATGTTTGAGGCCGGGTCTCTCCCTTGGCCACGGCTTCTGCTCTGGGTGCTCGCCCCGCGCATCCCCTGGGCAATTTAAAACGGCCTGGGGCCCCAGCCCACCACCGGCAGCGCAACGGAGCTGAGCGGCTTCCTGCCTGCTTGCTCTACATGGCTGCCGGCTCCTCCCTGCAACCTCTGAGCAGGGTGGGTCTGTGTCTACGTGTGCTGCTCCCGCGCCAAGCACAGCTGCGTCCAATAGGAAGCTCTGGGGACAGTGCCTGGGGTAGCAGCGCGCGGAGGCCTCCCAGCCCGCCCTGCCTAGGAGCCCCAGCTAAGCGCCACACCCCCAACTCCCTCCCAGAGCCTGCACCGCCACACACCCCCTCCTGCCCCCAAACTCCCTCCCAGAGCCTGCACCCCCAGCCTGGAGCCTGCATCCCTCAACCCCTCCTCCTGCACCCCCACCCCCTGCCCCAGCCCAGAGCCTGCACCCAGCACTCAAACTCCCTCCTAGGGCCTGCACCCCAGACCCCCTCCCCCACCCAAACTCCATCCCAGAGCCTGCACCCCTCCTGCACCCCAATCCCCTGCCCCAGCCCAGGGCCTGCACCCCAGACCTCCTCCCCCCACCCAAACTCCCTCCCAGAGCCTTAGGCAGGTGTGTGGGGGGGGTGGAGTTTGCAGGGGGAGGGTTCTGGGCACCACCAAAATTTCTACAAACCTGCTGCCCCTGATGACAGTTGAATGTTGGAAGATGAGTTGGTTGATTGCAGGGACACGGGCATTGTTTACTCACTACATTGGATCTCAGTGAGAAATAGGGTGACCAGATGTCCCGATTTTATAGGGACAGTCCCGATTTTTGGGTCTTTTTCTTACATAGACTCCTATTACCCCTCACTCTCTGTCCCAATTTTTCACACTTGCTGTCTGCTCACCCTAGTGAGAAAGATATACCAGCTGTTTAGCTACCTGTTGTGTCCTGCATTATATTTGTGAGGCAAAGCGGGGAAAGCAGCTGCTTGGATAGAGGGTGAAATTGGAGCAGCTGTCTGCTTAGCTGGACCAGCCATTCATAAGGGGCATTACAACATGGAGCTATGTGGTTGACGGAGGCTTTGAAAGAGCCACATTAATGTCCTGTGCTGAAGTGTTCTCTGCCCTGGAAGATTTGGGTGCTGTTAGGGCTGCTGAAGGAATTGTGTAGTGCTGGCTGCACATTTATAAATATTACATTCTGTGTTTTGCTGAATTATGCAGAGTTGCTTTACGCTTATAAAGGTGACTGGGAGTTTTCTTGAACCTGAATTCCGTGGTGCTGTACATTTACAAGTACTGGGTGTTTTAAGTACTGCTACGCATTCTGCAACATGGGTTGTGAACTATTAAATAAAATTTTATTTTCAAAAACTAGAAATTTATTGAATGTCAAAAACAGAGCAGAAAAGAAATGTGCAAAAAAAAAAACCAGGCAATGCAATACGAACTTTAAACATAAATTAAGAAGACAGAACTTTAACATTGGAAAGACAGCAAACATTTCTGTCCAATTCATTGCACAAATGTAATCTGTTTTGGCTATACATACACCAACAGTGGTACTCATGGGTCACTGTATGTGAAGGTGTGGTTTTCCTTGCTGTCCCCTGGCATGGAGTGGTCAGGGTAAGGATGCAGCCTGTGATGCCATGTGGAATGTTGGGGGCTGTAGGGAGCTGCGACCAAAGAGTTCTCTAAGGACTGCAAACAGTGCAGAGTCCATGGTTGTTGGACCTGCAGGATGACCAGAGTCTGCATTTTGGTTTTCTGCTTGAGAAGATCCATTATAGAATCATAGATTAGGGTTGGAAGACACCTCAGGAGGTCATCTAGTCCATCCTCCTGCTCAAAGCAGGACCAACCCCAACTAAATCATCCCAGCCAGGGCTTTGTCAAGCCGGGCCTTAAAAACCTCTAAGGAAGGAGATTCCACCACCTCCCTAGGGAACCCATTCCAGTGCTTCACCACCCTCCTAGTGAAATAGTGTTTCCTAATATCCAACCTAAACCACCCCCACTGCAACTTGAGACCATTGCTCCTTGTTCTGTCATCTGCCACCACTGAGAACAGCCGAGCTCCATCCTCTTTGGAACCCCCTTTCAGGTAGTTGAAGGCTGCTATCAAATCCCGCCTCACTCTTCTCTTCTGCAGACTAAATAAGCCCAGTTCCCTCAGCCTCTCCTCATAAGTCATATGCCCCAGCCCCCTAATCATTTTTGTTGCCCTCTGCTGGACTCTCTCCAATTTGTCCACATCCTTTCTGTAGTGGAGGGCCCAAAACTGGATGCAATATTCCAGATGTGGCCTCACCAGTGTCGAATAGAGGGGAATAATCACTTCCCTCGATCTGCTGGCAATGCTCTACTAATGCAGCCCAATATGCCGTTAGCCGTCTTGGCAACAAGACTCATATCCAGCTTCTCTTCCACTGTAATCCCCAGGTCCTTTTCTGCTGTTGATCAATAGCCGTTGAGCCCGACGATCTAGCCAGCTTTCTATCCACCTTATAGTCCATTCATCCAATCCATACTTCTTTAATTTGCTGGCATGAATACTGTGGGATACTGTATCAAAAGCTTTGCTAAAGTCAAGATATAGCACGTCCACCACTTTTCCCATATCCACATAGCCAGTTATCTCATCATAGAAGGCAATCAGGTTGGTGAGTGTAACAGGGTGCTGGCCAGGAGATCCTGGCCAGGAGGACTTAGCCTGCTCCAATTAAGGGGAATTAGTTGCAGCTGGCAGGGGAGACTGCGCCCTGATTACTCGAGCGTAGGCACCTGTGGGCCTGATTAGCCAGTCGGCTGTATAAAGCTGGCAGGGAGGAAGTCGAAGCCGAAGCCAAAGCCAAGCGGGACACACACACAGTCTCTCTCTCTCTCCTGGCTGGGGAAGCTAGCGGTCCCCCAGGGTGTTGGCCTGAAGACAGTGTATAGAGTGTATATAACAGGTGGTGGGAACTGGCACAAAAATAAAAGAGCACTGGTGCATGCACTTTGAGTGGTCTCTGACTGAGTTTTGTGGAGGAGCCAGGAGGGCTCCGTTACAATGAGGCATGACTTCCCCTGGGTGAATCCATGCTGACTGTTCCTGATCACCTTCCCCTCCTTTAAGTGCTTCAAAATTGATTCCTTGAGGACCTGATCCATGATTTTTCCAGGGACTGAGGTGAGGTTGACTGGTCTGTAGTTCCCCGGATTCTCCTTCCTCCCTTTTTTAAAGATGGGCACTACATTAGCCTTTTTCCAATTGTCTGGGACCTCCCCCAGTCGCCATGAGTTTTCAAAGATAATGGCCAATGGCTCTGCAATCACATCCGCCAATTCCCTCAGCACCCTCGGATGCATTGCAACCGGCCCCATGGACTTGTGCTCGTCCATTTTCTAAATAGTCCTTAACCTGTTCTTTCACCACTGAGGGCTGCTCACCTCCTCCGAATACTGTGCTGCCAGTGCAGCAATCTGGGAGCTGACCTCATCTGTGAAGACCGAGGCAAAAAAAGCATTGAGTACGTTAGCTTTTTCCACATCCTCTGTCACTAGGTTGCCTCCCTGTAACGGGGTGCCCATTGCACCCCTGCATATCCAGCCCCTTTTCCCTGCTCCTCACAGACTCAGGGACACTCCAAGCAGGTGTAACTCCCTTGCTCTTTATTTGTGTCCGTTTCCCACTGCCAGTTTCCTACTAAGTACAGGCTATTTACAATGGCTTGGCCTAACACAGGCCTGGTCAGCAACAGAGTACAGGCTCCTACCCGTCCCTGGGCCTCCCTTCCCTCCTGGTCTCCGCCCCCCTTTTCACTCCCTTCCTCCCAGCCTTATAGCTCCTGCCTAATGAGGCTGGCAGGGGGTCAGTCAATCATTAGGCAAACCTAGCCTATTTACCCAGCCCCAATCCATCTTCCCTGACTGGGGTTGGGGTGGCATGAGCTGAGTGAGGCCTCTCTAGCAGCGCCCTGCCAAACACCTCCCCCCTTAAGCAACTGCCAGAGGGGGCCTGATCTGAACCCTTCTCCCCCTTCCCAGGAGGTTGCTCCGGGGAAGCCTACTGCTGCCCACTGGGAGGTCCCGGGGGTCTTTCTCACAGGGTGGGTCCATTCCCCAGCCACAAAAGGCACACTGGGTAGGGGCTGGCCTGCCCCACAGGTCCTTGCACCAGTCGCAGCCTTTCGGTCGCCCTCCCAGCTGCTCCCCATTTTTGTCCGGCAGGGGAGCCGGTGGGTGTGTGCCTTGCCCGGCCGCCTGGGGCCTCAGGTGTAGTTACCCGGCCCAGGGGGGTCTGGCTATCCCTGCCTGGAGGTTCCCCCTCCAGGCATTCCCTGAGGCCCTCCCGCATTTTGTCCTCGGGTCTCTTTCCTTGGGGATCTACAACGAGATGGTCCCTCACCCTCTCCTGCTCTCCCCTCTTCACTCTGGCTTTGTTGTCTAGGGATTTTCTCTGTTGTCCCCTAGGGACCTAGGTCCTCCCCCTCATTGGGGTCGAGGGGTGTAGGGGCTTCCCCTCCCTTCAAGGGGGTCTCCGCCCTTTTTCTGCCGGTGCATCCCCTGCTACGGTCTCTTTTCCCCTTTGGGAAGGGGCCCCAATCTGTTCTCAGTATCACCCCTACCCGTTGCCAGGCAAACCAGCCCCAAGCCTCCAGGGGCACCTGAGCCACCGGGCAGGGCCTCCAATCCCCATGGATGCACTTAAGCATCATTCTTGCTCTGGGGATCAACCACTGGGGCTTCACCACCCTCCTTTGAATGAGGAAGTGGGCCAAGGCCGTGTCCACTAAGCCCTCTGGGGCTTCCTCCCAACCCGCACGGGGATGATGGCCAGTCCTTGCCCCTGCTTCCTCCCTCCACCATTCGTCCAGCCACAGAATTCGGCTAGCCCACACTCCATTTCTGCGCAAGCTAGGCTTTTGTGTCCTGGCTGCCCACATCGCCAGCAGACCAATTGGCCCGGGCAACCAGGGGCTCCCTTAGCCTCCTTTTTCTCTGGGTTCCTTTCAGGGTAGGGGGTCTCAGAATTTCTTCCCCGAGTCCAGGTCCCAGCCTGTCCACCCGTCCCTTCGAGGAAAGTCCGCCTCGGCGTATTCCTCGGTTAGTTTAACCACGGCCTCCACCGTACTTGGCTGGTGCCGCCGGACCCAGACTCACATGTTTTCCGGGAGGCCCTGCACAAATTGCTCCAGAATCACCTGGTCCATAATCTCTCCTACCACCATGTGGCCCGGTCTGTAAATTTTTGGGCGAAAGCTCGGGGCGAAACTTTTGCCTGTACTTCTCCACAGACAGTCCCACCCAGTCCAGGACAGCTGCCTTCACCACCTTGTAATCTTTGGCCTGTTCATTACTCAGGGCCATGTAAGCCGCCTATGCCTCTCTGGCCGGATAGAGGACCAGTCTTGGGCCCAGGTCGCCTTGTCCCATCTGGTGCCCATGGCTACCCATTCAGAAGTGCACAGGAAGGCGTCGGGGTCATCGTCGGGGCCCATTTTACAGAGTCCCAGCCCTGGCGCGCAGCTGCCAACACCTCCCGGGGGACTCACCCATAGGTGCAGGAGCTGCTGCTCTACACTGGCCTGCTCCCGGATGAATTCCTGGAAGGTCTTTTGTTGATCGGCCTGCCAGACGAGTAAGGCCTGTCTTTCCGTCTGGTGGGACTGCTGGAAGGCCTGCAGGGGCTTCTGCAGCTCCTCCTGCTGCTTAGCGAGCCACTGCACGGTGCCCTCCATTCTCGGGTTGCCACTCCCTGGTGGTGGCTTCAGACCCCGGACGAGACCCCACCAACATTCCACACAAAAATGGACTACAAGCCGTCAGGAACAGTATCCCGGATAATGTCACGGCTAACCTGGTGGCTGAGCTTTGTGACTTTGTCCTCGCCCACAACTATTTCAGATTTGGGGACGATTTATTCCTTCAAGTCAGTGGCACTGCTATGAGTACCTGCATGGCCCCACAGTATGTCAACATTTTCATGGCTGACTTAGAACCACGCTTCCTCAGCTCTCGTCCCCTAGCAACCCTACTCTACTTGCACTACATTGATGACATCTTCATCATCTGGACCAATGGGAAGGAGGCCCTTGAGGAACTCCACCAGGATTTCAACAATTTCCATCTCACCATCAACCTCAGCCTGGACCAGTCCACACAAGAGATCCACTTCCTGGACACTACAGTGCTGATAAACGATAGTCACATAAACACCACCCTATATCGGAAACCTACTGACCGCTATACTTACCTACATGCCTCCAGCTTCCATCCAGGACACATCACATGATTCATTGACTACGGCCAAGCCCTAAGATACAACCACATTTGCTCCAATCCCTCAGACGTAGACAAACACCTGCAGGATCTCTATCAAGCGTTCTAAAACTACAATACTCAGTCCACATATCTATTCAAGTGACACCATCATAGGACCTAATCACATCAGCCACACTATCAGGGGCTCATTCACCTGCACATCTACCAATGAGATATATGCCATCATGTGCCAGCAATGCCTCGCTGCCATGTACATTGGCCAAACCGGACAGTCTCTACGTAAAAAAATAAATGGACACAAATCAGAGCACTTCAGTCTCCCTGGACACTCAATAACAGACTTAAAAGTGGCCAATCTTCAACAAAAATAACTTCAAAAACAGACTTCAATGAGAAATTGCAGACTGGAATTAATTTGCAAACTTGACACCATCAAATTAAGCCTGAATAAAGACTGGGAGTGGCTGGGTCACTACAAAAAAATAATTTTCCCTCTGTTGATACTCAGACCTTCTTGTCAACTGTTGGGAATGGGCCACCTCCACCCTAATTGAATTGGCCTTGTTAGCACTGACCCCCCACTTGTAGCCATCAGCCTGGGCTGTCTCCAGTCAGACTCTGGGACAGGCACACAAGGAATTTCCCTTAACAAGCAGTGCTCCTTTCCCAGTTACATTGTGTAAGACTCTCCCAGCTACTCCAGTGAGTAGGACC
>NW_020665013.1:2155962-2163832 GCF_002925995.2 Terrapene triunguis
AAGGCAGTGATCCCACTTGTCTGGTGCTCCCGGGGCTGGATAGTCTCTATGGCCTTGTAACAGCCAGGTTCCAGATGGAATGGTTTGAAATCCATTCAAACATAAAAGCCTAGGGAAAGTTTGAGACCCAGTATTTCCTGTAGGTGTCGGCTCCCTGAGGGTGTTCCCATAACTGAGGTCAATTGTGGCCCAGACCATCTGGCACAGACCGTTGCAAGCCATCCTCTTCCTAGCCACCTCAACAGTGGGCAGGCACCGTCCCAGGGGAAAGCGGCAGAGGCAAGTCGAGTGAGCGGAGGTTCAGCCAGCTCAGCTTCGTCTTAATGCTGGGTGCTCCCTGAAGTTCCCATGGGATATTGCAGGATGTGGGCACCCCAGGCCCATCATTGAGGCTGACCGTCCCTGGGGCGACACAGGAAGTGCTTGCTTAAGCTGGTCAAGCAGCTCCCATGCTGGGATTGGAGGGACACAGTTTGGCTTTCCACATGGCTTTTCTCTGGGCACACGAGGGGCTGCTGCTGGCCCTGAGGCTAAGTTGGCATGAAGGAGGCTTTTCATCCTGACCGCAGGTGATGAAAGATTGCAGACTGGCTCCCTCAGGTGGGGCAGGTCTTCATGAGCTGTGCCACCTTGTCACCCCAAAAGATCAGCTGTTGGTGCTGCAGCCCAGCTTCCCAGAGAGATTCTTGCTCTTGCACAGGGCCATCCTGTGCCGCTCCAGGCTCACCGAGTGACTGATGTTGCTGACGTAGCAGATAATGTGCTTCATCTGCTTGTGCAGCTCCATGACCATGAAGGGCTTTCTCAGCTACCTTGAAGATGGTGGACATGGGCCTGCTAGCTCCCGCAGCTGGCCCTGAATCCTGAGGAGCATGCCTACTAGGCCCATGTTGCCGGGTGCAGAGGGCAGGCTGTAGGGCTCAGGCTGCGGGTCTTGCAGGCCTGTGAAGCAGTGCGGGCCAGGGTGCTTCTGCTGCAAGCACTGCCGTGCCCTGGGGCATAGGGACCACCACTGGCCGTGCTGCTAGTAGGCCACCTCCTCCCTGCAGGGCACCCACTGCTGTGCGGTCCCCGGGCTTCCTGCAGGCTGGCACAGGGACCCGGCCTCCCTGTTGGGCCGCTCCACAGCGGTCCTTGTAAGGCAGGAGTGGGCAGGGGCGACCTGGGGGGCCTGGCTGCCCAAGGGGCATGGGGAGATGGGGGTCTGGCATGGAGCCAGCTATGGGCAGGGGACTCCGCTCACAAGCTGGGCCTGGCCTCCCCTGGAGCCTGTTCTGCAGCTGCTGTACGAGGCAGTGTCACCTCTTGAGGGCTCCGCGCTTGGCTGCTCAATGCTGGTGGGCAGTGGGCTAGGCAGAACACTGTGCTAGCCCTGCATGCTGTGTGGGCACCGCAGGGTCCTGGCCGTGCCCTTGTGCTACGTGGGGAGATCTCGTGTCCAGGCCAGGCAGCCCTTGGCAGCCCCAGGGGAGGGCAGGGCAAAGCGCACTCTGGGGCTGAGCTGCACAGAGGAGCCTCCCGGCCCAGGTGAATGACTTGCTTTCCCGGGCTCCAGAGCCTGAGGGCCTGCCCTAGCCCCACATCAAACTCGCTAGCCAGCAGCTAGCACCAACCCCACCAGGGAGTATGCCAGGGCTGGAGGCTGCCACAGGCTGCAGTACTCAGGCTGCTGCCCATGACTTCTGACTGTGAAGCAGGGCCTGCCAAGGGCTTAGATCCCTGGGGAGTCTTGGCTTGCCAATGCAGAACGCTGCAGCTCTGGGACTGGACAGGTGGAGCTCCCTCCAGCTGAGGGAGCAGTACTCAATCCTGCCTCCTCCCCCGCTCTTCCCCTTCAGCCTTCCTCCTGCAGCAGGCTCTGGTGCCTCTCCTAGGTGGACCCCCAGCAGAGTCCTACCCCACCTGCTCCACCACAGAGCTCTGGCTAAGTTGCATTAACCTAGGTGATGTTTCTTGTATCCATAAAGCACCCACAGTGCAGGCCATGCTGGAAGACTCGGACCTGCCCTGAAGAGCTTATGTGCACACACTGATCCCAGTGCTAGTGTAGTAATGGCTCTGACTGTCCGCTGTTTGGAACGGGGACTGGCTTTTATTACATACATGTACAGCACTTCGTACAATGGGACCTCAACTGGGGGTGCTAGGTCCTACCGCAGTTCACATCATAAATACATTTTCAACCCCAGGTGCTAAGCCAATACAAATCCCAGTCTGATAGGCACACGCCTAACCCGAGGGACTGGGGTCTTAGCTGATCCCATGTTCCTCTTCTTTCTCCATTCTTTTTCTGCTCTTTGTTACCTGCACCCATCATGCTGCATCTAGACCAGTGGTTCCCAAACTGGGGTTTGTGAACCCCTGGGGGTTCGCGAAATGTTACAGGGGGTTCTCGGGGAAAAATTCCCTAATGGCAGAAAGAGCTGTCCCTAGGGACCCAGGGCAGCCCGGGGCCAGCAGCCCGGAGCCCCTGGACTTCCAAGAGCTAAGCAGATCAAAGCAAGCATATCTATCACACTGAGGAGATTTAAACTTCAAAAGTCCTTATAAGAAATGGAAAGGGGGGTGGATATTTTTTGCTGTTTTTAAAATTAAATAGGCAGCTAGTATTGTTTTTAAAATTATTATGAAGAACAAGTTTAAGTTTTGTTGTAACATGCGTTGTTTGCCTGGACTGCTCAAGACCTCAGTGCTTGTGTAGGAGGAACTCTTTGAGTTGGCTTCTTAAATACCTTCATTCTTTCACATCTGATACTCCTTGATGAAACATAGGAGCCTTGTCTTATAACAGGCTTATTCAAAGTGATGCAAGCTACGAAAGTGAGATCTTGCCGTTTTCATAATGTAATAAAAATACTGTAATGATAAATAATAATTAATAATAAATAGTGTGTAATAAACATGTCATAAAACAAATTTTATATTTCCAAGATCACTGCTTTTATAATTTATACTCAGGTAAAGGAGAAAATCCCTGGAAATATTCATTTTTAGGAGGGGGTTCGCGAGACTTAACATTTTAGTGAAAGGGGTTCACAGGATATTAAAGTTTGGGAAACACTGATCTAGACTGAGGCCCCGAGAGGGCAATCAGAGCCATGTGGGAAGATCCTGGGCCCAGCTCCACCTAACACCCAAATTTAGGCTTTGCTGTGACCCAAACTCCTGCTCAGCTGCCCCTCCACCCCTGTAAGCACTTAAACATTCAGAGTTGAGCACCCCCCGGGAACTCATGAATTCGGTGCCTCGGCTCTCCTCACTTTGATGCAAGGGAAGACTGGGATAACGTGCCCCCCCCAGCTGGGAGGGATCCCTGCTGTTTGGTGTCTGTTTCAGTTGGGCCCCCCAGACATAAAAGGATCTTTGAGAGGCTAAATCTCTCCTAGAGAGCGCCAGCCTACAGGGCTCTTTTGTGATTTCTTGTTTTTTGTAGCCTGTCTTCCACTGTCACCTAAAGGAGTGATGCCCTCTGTCATGTTCCTGTACCAGATATGGACTGGCTGCAGAGCTTTCTCATACACACCCGCTGCATTCATCATCAGCAAGGCTACGATTATGTCACGGAGGTCATGGTGTCCCTAGCCTCTGTTTGTCAGAGGGTGGAGATGGATGGCAGGAGAGAGATCACTTGATCATTACCTGTTAGGTTCACTCCCTCTGGGACACCTGGCATTGGCCACTGTCGGTAGACAAAAGGAACAGGAGTGCTTGTGGCACCTTAGAGACTAACACATTTTTTTGAGCATAAGCTTTCGTGGGCTACAGCCCACTTCTTTGGATGCATAGAATGGAACATATATTGAGGAGCTATATACACACATACAGAGAGCATGAACAGGTGGGAGTTGTCTTACCAACTCTGAGAGGCCAATTAAGTAAGAGGAAAAAAAACTTTTGAAGTGATAATCAAGATAGCCCAGTACAGACAGTTTGATAAGAAGTGTGAGAGTACTTACATGGGGAGATAGATTCAATGTTTGTCGGTAGACAGGATACTGGGCTGGATAGACCTTTGGTCTGACCCAGTGTGGCCATTCTTCTGTTCTTGTTCTTAATCCGTGACTTCCAGAGACCTCTGTGACATTTTCTACCACGGGGCAGGAGCTCCCAGCCGGCTCCCCCACATCGCCCAGCCCCGCCCTGGTGGAGGAACTCTGCAGCTCCCGCAGCACGTAGCAGGGGAATCCCCTGCAGCTGCCCAGCTGCAGCAGGCAGCGGGTCCCTGCAGCTTTGAGCCGCCACGTCGGGTGAGGGGACCCTGCAGCAGCCCAGCTGCCGCAGGTGGCAGGGAACTTCCCAGAGCTGCTCAGCCACCACACGGGGGAGTTGGGGGCCAGAGCTCCCACTCACTGCAGCAGCGGGGGACCCTGGAGCCCCAGCAGCAGTGGGTGCTGAACCCACCTCCCCATTTTGTCAGGGATATTTTTAGTGAAAGTCAGGAACAGGTGGGGGGGACTTCTGTGAATTTTTGTTTATTGCCTGTAACCTGTCCATGTTTTTTACTAAAACTATCCATGACAAAATCTTACCCTTAATCATCAGATCCTTTAATGCTCTGCCAGGTATAGCTGAGGTTAGCTTAACTAAGGTACGTATCAAGTATCAGGGGGTAGCCGTTAGTCTGTATCCACAAAAACTACAAGGTGTCCGGTGGCGCCTTAAAGACTAACAGATTTATTTGGGCATAAGCTTTCGTGGGTAAAAAAACCTCACTTCTTCAGGTATGTATGTTACACACAGGGCCACCTACTGGCTGAATAGTACAATACAGTTTAGCACTGCATTACATCACCTATAAATTCTACATTCCTACCACTTACAATATTTACACTATCACTAACTTTGAAGTTCAATATGTATCAGTCTGTTGACTGTCTCTGAATCATACTGGTTTCTAATTACATGACCTGAACATGTAACAACTTGTTCATCTGGCTGTCTATTAATTGCAACGACTGGCTGTAGCTGGTTTGGAATCCCTGAGTCATCTTCTTGTTCTGCACCTACCATCTGTAGAGTTTGCTCTCTTGATTATTCTTTCTGAGGAACACACTGTAAATGTTGATGGTTTCTGTTGAACTCTCCACTGTCAGCCTCAGTTACATATGATTTGGGTGCTGAATTCTTTGTCTTTACACCAGCTGGAGTTGTCCATCCTTTTTCTCCATCCAATTTGACATGAACATGGTTTCCAAGTTCTAGACCTGGCAGTTGTCTGAGTCATGTCTGTTGTAAAAATGTTCATAAAATCTTTTTGCCTTTGCATCTGATTTAGCTACTCTCTTCATGTCTGCCCACCTTGAGATAGATTCTTTTCCAAAGTTGGAACAGTAGTTCTGAGTTGTCTCCCCAACAGGAGTTGTGCTGGTCTGTATCTAGTCGCTGCTACTGGTGTTGATCTGTAGCTCAGAAGAGCAAGGAATGGATCTTGCTGCTGTAGGGTTTTCTTGGCTGTCTGTACAGCTCTTTCAGCCTCTCCATCACTAGTGGATAATGGTGGCTCCTAGTGTCCCTACGCCTCTGACTGTCAGATGCTGGGACTGCTCAACAGGGAATGGATCACTTGATAATTGCCCTGTTCTGTTCATTCTCCCTGAAGCATCTGGTACTGGTGCCTGTTGGAAGACAGGATATTGGCAGATGGACCACTGGTCAGACCTAATATGGCCATTCTTATGTCATATGATCAAATCATATTTTGTTCAGAATGACTTAAATTCTGCTGCAGTGAATTGTGGTCTGTTGTCCATCACTAGTTATTCAGGAATACAGAAGTGAGCAAAAGTGCATTCCAGTTTACTCATAACATGTTATGTCTTTCAAGTATATTATTTCTATGTACCTGGAAAAATAGCCCACGATGACCAGGTAATGATGTCTTCTGAATCTGCATAAATCTGCAGCTTGTCTCTTCCAAGGTCTCTCTGGTAGGGGTGTTGGTAAACTGTATGGTTCAGCATTGTTCATCTTGAACACTGCATGCAGTTCTGGTTGCCCCATCTCAAAAAAGATATATTAGAATTGGAAACGGTGAAGAGAAAGGCAAAGAAAATGATTAGGGATATAGAACAGCTTCCTTATGAGGAGAGATTAAAAAGACCGGGTGTTGAGTTTAGAAAAGTGATGACTAAGGAGGGATATGAGAGAGGAGGGGGTGCTGTAGTTTTATGCAGAAGAATGCACTCACCGCAGGGGCAGCGGAAGCTTCCTAAAAGTGTGTGGGGGCCACTGGTGCCTGAACCATGGCCTCACCCTCCTGCGCTGCCCCCACACCACCCCTTCCCTCGAGGCCTTGCCCCTGCATCACCCTTCTCCCCAAGGCCCCGCCCCTTCTCCCCAGGCCCGCCCCCACACTGCCAATTCTCCCCGAGGCCCCACCCTCATGCTGCCCCTTCCCTGAGGCCCCGCTCCTGTGCCACCTCTTCCCCATGAGACCCCCCCCCCCACTTGCTCTTCTTTGCCTCTCACCCACTTATGGCTGACCTCCCTTGTTCTGGTGCCCCTAGTTCACCAGAGTGCTTGTTAGTACCCATAAATTGTTATTTAGAGAGACACGGATTTTCTTGAGGTTCAGTTCCGCTTCCTCCTTGCTAGAAGGCAGTTGTCTGTAGTTTTCCTGTTCCTGATTAAAACAAAATAAACAAAACAGCTGCCGCTGTCTATGAGTGATTATACGTGTTCCTCACCACACAAATACAACTGCTGTGGAGAATGTGAATAGGGAAGTGTTATTTACCCATTCACACAACACAAAAACAAGGGTCACCAGATGATATGACTAGGCAGCAGGTTGAAAACAAAAGGCAGCCCAGCCTGTCTTCATGCACTGCAGGGGCACGCTGCGGAATCCTTGCCGGGGTGTTCTGAACTCGGTACGTTCCTGGAGCATTGGTCCATTGACGGCTCTTAGCCAAGGGGTCAAGGCCCCACGTTCTGGGGGTCCCTAGCCTGTGACTGCCCGAAGCTGGCAGTGGAGAAGAGGGAGGGGAGCCTGTGGGCAGCCAGGGCACAGGACTGGCCAGGCCATGGGTCAGACCCAGTGTGGCTGCGGGGGGCAAAGCGTGCCCAGGGCTCGCCCCCCTATGCTCTGGGAGTGGGGCCGGGGCCACGGGCCCGGGGCCCCAGGAGCGGCTCAGCTGGGGCGACAGACAGCAAACGTGAACACTCGGAACAGGGGGTGGGGGTAAAAGGAGCCTATATGAGGCTACGTCTTCACTACGGGGGGGGGTCGATTTAAGATACGTAAATTCAGCTACGTGAATAGCGTAGCTGAATTCGACGTATCGCAGCCGACTTCCCCGCTGTGAGGACGGCGGCAAATCGACCTCCGCGGCTCCCCGTCGACGACGCTTACTCCCACCTCCGCTGGTGGGGTACGCGCGTCGATTCGGGGATCGATTGTCGCGTCCCGACGAGACGCGATAATTCGATCCCCGAGAGGTCGATTTCTACCCCCCGATTCAGGCGGGTAGTGTAGACCTAGCCTAAGAAAAAGACCCAAAAATCGGGACATCTGGTCACCGCCGGGCCCGGTTCTCTCCTAGCCCCGCCCTGGGAGGCCCGACTCTATGGTCACAGCGCGAGGTAGAGAGAGCCCATTAGCAGCTCCCCCTCGCGCTCTCTCCCTCTCCTCAGCATAGGAGGACCGGAAGGAGAGGTTGATATCCCAGAGCTCCGCACAACCTCGCTCCTTCTCCTTCCGGTGTGGCGCCGTTCGCGTTGGGGCAGGTGAAGTCGGTGCTGGCCGGTCGGGAGAATCCGCGTCCATCCGGTGCGGGGAGGCGCTGGGGGGCCCCTCGGTGCGGGGGGGTCGAGGTGTGGGGAGCCGGGGGCGCTGGCTGGGGCCGGGAGGCTGGATGGGGGGCAGCTC
>NW_020665013.1:2164232-2227274 GCF_002925995.2 Terrapene triunguis
GGGGGGGGGGGGGCGGGGCGGGGGTCCGGGGGTTGGGGGGGGGGGCTATGCCGGGCGCGGCCGGGGGCTGACTCGCTGCCGCACTCCCCGCAGACATGGCGATCCGCTACCCCATGGCCGTCGGTCTCAGTAAGGGCCACAAGGTGACGAAGAACGTGTCGAAGCCCCGGCAGTGCCGCCGCAGAGGGGTGAGTGAGTGGCGGGCTGGGCGGCCCGTGGCCTGACCTAGCACTGCTGCGGCCGCGGACCGTCTGAGCCGCCTGGGGATGCTGTGCCCACGGCTAGCCACAGGCCTGACTGCTAGAGCTGGGCAGTACTGAACCCTTTGGCGGTAGCTGCCTTGTGCCCACCTCTGGACCAGGCTTCCAGGGGAGCGATGGCTGACTGAGACCATGGCCGGTGCATGGGAAATACAGGCTGGCCTTAGACTTTCTGCAGACTGATGTTTGGTTGGGGGCTATACCAGAGCCAAGAAGCCAGACAGTGGCTTGCAGCTGTTGAGACATTCAGGAAGTTACCATTTGCCCTGAGCAGTCGCTGCACAGACCCATGCAGGTTTAATACATGGAGGCCTTAATACATGCAAGGCCTGACTCAGTTGGCAATGCAGAGCTGTACTGGCTAAGTCCTGGTCAGTTCTGCTGATCATTGTCCTTGTAGCAGAGCCCCCATCGGTGCTGCAAGGCTTTAGAATGGGAGCGTTTCTGTGAATTCGGAAACGTATGGTGTGGAATGAGCATTTAAACAAGTCAATGCACATTCTTTGCCATTACATCATGGGTTATTTGTCTGGTGTCTAAGGTATGCTAAGCACATGACAAAACAAATGGAGGCAAGATATCTGCCCTGAAGAGTGAAACTCTTTCCCATAAAACAGTAGATGGGAGGAGAGCGTAGTGAGATAGGATGTAATATAGAACCGTAGGACTGGAAGGGACCTCAAGAGGTCATCTAGTCCAGTCTCCTGCACTTATCGCAGGACTAAGTATTATCTAGATTATCCCTGAGAGGTGTTTGTCTAACCTGCTCTTAGAAATCTCCAATGATGGAGATTCCACAACCTCCCTAGGCAATTTAGTCCAGTGTTTAACCACCCTGACAGGAAGTTTTTTTTCCTAATGTCCAACCTAAACCCTTGCTGCAATTTAAACCATTGCATATATTTATCTGTGTTGATGTACATGTGTAGATAGTAACTTTTTCCTTATTTGAGGAAGCGTGACATGTAAGAGGCATAGACTTGACTTGGCAGTGGTGAGAGAAGTAGCAGTAGAGTAGTGTTATGGTGGTCATATGTTCCAGAGTGTGAATGCACTGAAAGTTGTGAATATGATCAAGCTTCTCCTGATGGTGGTGCTGCTGAGTGGGGACTCTTACAGTGGAGGAGGGCTACCAGGTGATCACTGATTGCAGATTTTTAGTAGCAGTCTGTCATAGGCATGAATTGCAGCATTTACTTTCACACCAGGATAAGGAACCCAAACAAATATAGCATTTGATTGGTTAATTTCAGTTCTTGACATTTTGAAATTCTTGTGTTTGCCAGTGTTCTAACACATGTCCCTCAAGGAAAGCTGCTTCAGATTGCTTTTCGTCCACTTAGTTGATCTGGCTGCTGTGGAACAGTGTTCTTGGTGGTGGTGCTGGATCTGTGCTGTAAAGTGTTACCTTGTTATCTGACCCTGCACAGAATTGTGCATGTAGGGGAGAATATTTGCCTATTGGTGTTAAGATGTTTAATTGCTAATTGGCTGAACAGTGAGGCCCAACACTCAACTCACTGGCATTTCCTTGCGTGCAAGTCAGGAATGAGGTGCTTTGTCAGAACTGGAGGTCTGGAATAGAGCTTCAAACCACGACTGTACAGCCTGAGCTGCAGTGAGGCTGAAGAGTCTCTCTCTGCCTGCCGCTGGTGAAATCATTATCTTTGCCCAATGAAAAATGTAGTTGTGGTGCTGCAGGCAGAGAGGCCTTCTGTATCAAATGTGCACTGTCAAAGGGAGAGTGACCAAGGCAGGCAGCTGGGTTCGGGTTAGTGGAGGGAATGAATGACAGCTGGCTGAGTTCAGGGCTAAACTGCATTGCTGCCCCTCCCACTGCCTGCCACTTGGCCTGCAAAAGCAATGAAGAGTGACCCTCTGTTACCATCTACCCCCAACATTAGCCAGGTATCTGGCATGCGGAACTGAGGCACTGAGAAATATTATCATAAATGCTTTTCCCTAGTATGACCCTGTAATGTTTTCTGTGTGAATATGATCAACTTTCTATATCCAAGGGCAACAAAAATGATTAGGGGTATAAAACAGCTTCCATATGAGGAGAGATTAATAGGACTAGGATTTTTCAGCTTGGAAAAGAGATGCCTAGGGGGAATATAAAAAGCAACAGAGAGTCCTGTGGCACCTTTAAGACTAACAAATGTATTGGAGCATAAGCTTTCGTGGGTGAGTGCCCACTTCATCGGATGCATGTAATGGAAATAGGGGGAATATGATAGAGGTCTATAAAATCATGATTGGTGTGGAGAAAGTGTTATTCCAAAAAGAACTAGATAAATTCATGGAAGATGGGTCCATCAATGGCTATTAGCCAGGATGGGCAGGGATGGTGTCCCGGGTGACAGGGGATGGATCACTTGATGATTACCTGTTCTGTTCATTCCCTCTGAAGCATCTAGCATTGGCCACTGTCAGAAGACAGGATATTGGGCTAGATGTACCATTGGTCTGACTCAACATGGCCCCTTTTATGTTCTCGTCCTGCCTTGGCAGCCACCTCTGTCCTGCTTTTCTTAGCCGTGGGAAGGGGGCATACACAATTTACACTTAAATCCAGAGTTTGTTAATCTGGGTTAACCTGTGCTTTATTTTTTTTTATTCTTGTCGCACCTACAATGCATGAGGCACTGTCCAGGCAGGAGGACTGCCTAGTTACACAGACCTACAGCACCTTTGCTTACTTGGGGCTGGTCTACACTGGGGGGGGGTCGATGTAAGATATGCAACTTCAGCTATGGGAATAGCGTAGCTGAAGTCGACGTATCTTATTTCGACTTACCTCGGGTCCTCACGGCATGGGATCGACAGCCGCGGCTCCCCTGTCGACTCCGCTACCGCCGCTCGCCCTGGTGGAGTTCTGGAGTCGACGGGAGCACGTTCGGGGATCGATATATCGCGTCTCGCGATAGCGATCCCTGATAGATCGATTACTACCCGCCAATTCAACGGGTAGTCTGGACGTACCCTTACATGGCATTCTTCTCAAACCTTGCGTTTTACACTTAATTTGTTCCTGCATCTGGCTCTGTTCTAGTTTGCCAGATGTATCTGAAATGCCATCTTGTTGCAGTTGTAACAAATGGGAAATGAACAATTTCCCAAGGAGATCCTGTTTTCCTTTAGAACAGGGGTCGGCAACCTTTCAGAAGTGGTGTGCCGAGTCTTCATTTGTTCACTCTAATTTAAGGTTTTGCGTGCCAGTAATACATTTTAACCTTTTTAGGTCTGTTTCTCTAAGTCTGTAATATATAACTACACTATTATTGTACGTAAAGTAAATAAGGTTTTTAAAATGTTCAAGAAGCTTCATTTAAAATTAAATTAAAATACAGAGCCCCCCAGACCGGTGGCCAGGACCCAGGCAGTGTGAGTGCCACTGAAAATCAGCTCGCGTGCTGCAGGTTGCCTACCCCCGCTTTAGAAGCTGGAGTATCCTAGCTTGAATGTGCAGTATCTGTGAAGGGAGGACTAGCCAGGTGGCTCTACATGTGCAGATGACTGAAATTCAAGTGGCAGTTTGTTGGGTTGGTATAGTTCAGGAATTTGCTATGTCAGGCAAGAATGCATAGTGTAGAGCCCAGGGGCTTACAAGTGACATGGAAATTACAGAGTAAAACCTGTGCAGTCTCCTGGGATCTGCCTAGAGCTCCTGGTAAACAGTTAAGTCCTTCTTTCCAAACTGAGTGCAAGTCTTGCTGGGTGTGTGAAGGATGCTTCAGGTGTGTCACTAGTACCAGAATCACTGCAGTTCTGGCTCTTTAACAAATTCCAGTTGCATGCAACATATGGCCCAACCACTAACTTAGCAAGGCTTTAGGCAAATAACATTTTCCCTAGCCTCTTACATGCTGCTCACACTGAACCATTGTTTCTCTGCAGCGCCTGACCAAACACACTAAGTTTGTGCGAGATATGATCAGAGAGGTCTGTGGCTTTGCCCCCTATGAGAAACGTGCTATGGAATTGCTGAAAGTTTCCAAGGACAAACGTGCTCTGAAGTTCATAAAGAAAAGGGTAAGTGAATTTAACATCTTTGGGTATGTCTACACTTAGAATTTTTGTGCTGTAAGTTTCACTGGTGATAGGGAACTGGTGAAAGTAAAGCACTGCTTTGTGTACTCTCTCAATTCCTCAGGTGTCAGTGTGTTTACACTACAAGCACTTCCATCGCCATGAGAACAGCAGTGTAGGGCAGCTATCCCACAGTGCAGCTTCCTTGATAGGTCTTGTGGGAGCGTGGGGTGAGCAAGAAGGCATTCTGGGTCCCTGCTCCATGCCTCGTGCTGCTCTGCTTCATGTCTCAGGAGCCCCATTACTTCCTTGTTTCTTTTGTGGCATTTTTTAAACCCTCCTGCTGTCTGGCTGCTTTCCCTGCCACATCTACAAGCAAAGGGAAAGGGAGCTTCAAACTTCCTGGGGCTTACAGGGGGAGGGGCGGATGTCCATTTACCTGGCGTCAGAGCAGCGGAGATGCTGGCCAGAGTGGTCGCTTTTGGAAATGGGATAGTCTATGGAGGCCAAAAGGTGTTTACGCTGGTAGAATGCGTCTTCACTTTCAAAACAGCGCAAAAAGAACAGTGGTAAGAGCTGTGTACCTCTCGTGAAGGTGGTTTTCTTTTTGCGGTGAGTTTCATTGCAAAGTGTCATTAACAAGTGTAGATGCTCCCATGGTTTTAGTGAAAAAAGAGGACTTTTTGCGCTTTAAATGGTAAGTGTAGACATAGCAAAACTGGACTCCCTCTGAAGTAAGGCTAGCTCCTCTCTTCCCTTCCTGCTCCCCCTCCCCCGGCAGTCAGAGGATCCCACCCTACAGCAGACTTGGCTCTGCCCTTATTCAGTGCTTTGAGCAATCAGGAGCCTGGTGGAGGCATGGTATAGGAGAGCAGTAACTGCCATGCCTGTCCTAAGTTTAGCTCAGTGGTGGAGAGAACTTAGAGGCTCTCCCTTGAAGGGGAGGTCCTGAAGGGTGATCCAGAACTTGCTTTGCAAAGCTGATGGGAGTGAGACTGAGCTGGATTCATCCAGCTAATCCAGTGACTTGGACCAGCAGTTCTTTGCAAAGCTGATGGGAGTGAGACTGAGCTGGATTCATCCAGCTAATCCAGTGACTTGGACCAGCAGTTAGTAAAACTCAAAATTGCTCTGAGCATGCAACAGCTACTGGGATTTGGGTGGGGAGAGGAGCTGGCTGGGGTGGTTCCATCAAACTGAAGGAGCCCCTGTTCTTCAAGCCGTGAACATGCATTTCCTTTGTCTCCCAAAACAGCCTGGCCCATGTTAGGCAGAATAAGAAAGACCCAGCATTTCATGCTGGTGCTGTAGTGCTGCTCACTGTGCTGCTTTCTTTCATACACAGGTTGGTACTCACATTCGGGCCAAGCGAAAACGTGAAGAGCTCAGCAATGTTCTGGCAGCCATGAGGAAGGCTGCTGCCAAGAAGGATTAAGCTGCAAAAACTCCTGTAACTCATTAAAGTGTGTTCAGAGAATTGAGCAGTGTGGTGGTGTTACTAGCAACTTGACAACTGGAGACCACTTGCCATGGGGGAATGGACAGTGCTGAAATACCTTCAAGAGTAACAAAGGGTTAAACTTGGCCTGTCTCTCGCTTTGGATAAATGTTAATTTTACATTTGAGACACAAGGTGGGTGAGGTAACATCTTTTATTAGACTAATTTTTTGGATCTAGACCTGAAGAAGAGCTCTGAAAGCTTCTCTAACCAAGAGAAGTTGGTCCAATAAAATATTACCTCACACATCTTGTGTCTCTGCTGGGACCAACATGGCTAGAACAACACTGTAAAATGTTACATTTGTCTGGTTGAAGAACCAGTATTCATTATCCTAGACAGGTGAGTGGCATACCAGGGTGAGGAAGAAGTAGTGAGGCTGTATGTTCAATGCTTCTCAACTGTGTTGCTTAAGGCATACCTGTGCAAGTGTCTGTAGGATTTAATGCTCCTTAACTAAAGGGGCAGGCTTGTCAAACTGACCTTAGGGGGAGGGCTGAATTACTCCCAACCCCCATGTTCCCTTGAAATAGTAAGAGTTGCACTAGCAAGAGTCAACTGAGTCTTATCCATCTGCTGTGGAACTCTCTTGAAGTAGTAGATGCATGTGAGCCACTTAACCAACTCCAGGCTTGGAAAACAGCACCAGAGATAGGAGCGCAGTGGCCTGTCCTCCTCCAAGACAAGGAGCTCCTGCTGAGTCCCAGCTGCCTTTGATGAGGGCAAGCTGGGACCTATATTCACCAGCCCTTTAATTAAAGAATGACAGCTGGAATTCTCAGTAGGTTTTGGGGAGGGCACCTCCTGTAGAAAGAATCACTTCAGCTCTAGGGCACAGGTGCTTAGAGTAAAGGACTCACCTGCACCAAGCTTAAAAAAAAAAAGTCTGCAGCTACCATTTAAGATTAAGTGAAAAGCCAGGATCTAGCCCTGTTCCTTTTTACAGAGCTTTCTCGAAGCTGCCATAACCCCTTGACTATGTACATGCCTATTTCAGTGGGGAATAAACTGCTACCACTATTCCTAGCTTCATAGGGAAGCTTGGGATTCAGACTGATGTAGAAGTGATTAAAAACCATCTTCAGTAGATGAGGCAGGACAGGCTAGCTCTATGGCTAGTGCAATGAAAGTCCCAGACCCACATCTTATTAGAAATATTTTAATCAGGTCATAATTCAAATCACTTTGTAAACATAAGTGGGAAATGCCTCACACTAACCAAGGCAGTAGTAAATTAAGCCATAATCAATTTCAGTGGCTGCGCAGCAGCAATATTTATGCTCCAGGTGTTAACTGCCCCAGGCCATCTTGCTTTTGGGGTAGTGTAGAGCAGACAGGGAGAGACCCCTTCTCAGTACAAATGGTTCATGTCAGTCATCCTCCAGAGGTATCAAGTTCTGGAAACACTATGTCAAATATTTTGTTGTAGTGCTCAACAAAATGCACTTCTAGTCCCTCTGTAATGAAGTCAGCAAGGTCATAGTAATCCTTCTTGTTCTCTGATGGGAGAATGATACAGGTAACACCAGCTCGCTTGGCCTAGGAAGGAAAGAACACAGTTGTAGGAAGTGTATCTAGCAAAGGAAAATCTGTGTAACATGTCTCTGCTAGAAGAAGTAGGTCCCCTTCATTTTGCATAGTCCTGGATTTTACAGATTAAGGCCTCTATCTTAATCTTTGTCACTATCCAAAAATTTTCCTCCACATTAAGAGATGCCAGGGACAATTGAAATGGAAAGTATCTAAGGCTGCTATGTTTGGTCTAAGTCAGGAAACTCGTTAGTGGACCTGAATTTAAAAAAAAATTTTTTTTTTTGCTTTGGTAGTTTAGACAAGGTCTACCTAGTCTGTAGGATTTTAAAACCTTGCTCTAAACAAGGTCAGGCTGTGCAATTTAGAGACAATGCACTGGTTGGCAAGGGCTAAGCAGGCTACACTTTGCCTGCTATCAGTAGAAGTTACCAATGCCTCCTTCAGAGATGCAAACCTACCCCTATCCTTAAAAACCCACAATAGGCCCCTCAGTCTTCCAGAAGCCATTAAAGCTAGATAATCTTCCATTACCAGCCTCCCTCTACCCTCCTATTCCTGGGCAAAAGAGTTACCAAATACTGCCACCATGCAAGGTTTTCCAACATGCTAGATTAAGGGCAAACTATAGCCCATCGGATTGCCATCCCCATGGCACCACAGGCCCATGTCCCTTGGGGGTGGAGGCAGAGGGCTCTGTGCACTGCCCTTGCCTGCAGGCACCGCCCCCTGCAGCTCCCATTGGCTGGGAACGGAACTGCAGCCAATGTGAGCTTTGGGGGAGGTACCCGCAGGCAAGGGAAGCATGCAGAGCCCTCTGCCCCCCTCCCCTGGGCCAGGGTAGGCAGGGAGCTTGTCTTAGCCCTGCTGCATGCCACTCCAGGTAAGCAGTGCTGGGCCAGAGCCTGAACCCCTGCCACACCCCTCCTGCACCTCAACCCCCTGGCCATAGCCCCGTCACACCCCACATCTCCTTGCCCTGAGTCCCTTCCTGCACACTGCACCCCCTCCCACACCATGCATTCCCTCCTGCACCCCAGCCCTACATTCATGGCCCTGCATGCAATTTCCCCACCCACATGTGGCCCTTGGGCCAAAAAGTTTGCCCACCCTTGTGCTAGATACAGCACAGGAACAGCATTGGTGCCAATAAAAGCTGACCTTGTGGCTACAGGCAAGATCTCCATGCTCACACTGCTGGGCATGTTTGCAGTGTTGTTGGAGCCATGGTGGTCCCAGCCTATTAGAGAGACAAGGTGGGTGAAGGAATATAGTTTACTGGACCAACTTCTTTTGGGGAAAGAGACAGCCCTGAAGAAGAGCTCAGTGTAGCTCGAAAGCTTGTCTCTTTCCCCAACAGAAGTTGGTCCTATAAAAGGTTTTCCCTCCCCCACCTTGTCTCCACTGTTAACACCCAGGAGTAAGTGGTCCAGCACTACAGTGCCGCCAATCATAGCAAGCACTCTAGGGCCATCCCCATTGTTACGCACCAGCAGATGATCATACACAAAGGGAAAGTGCTTACTGCAATAGTCTTCTCCTTGATTCCACCAACAGGAAGAATCTTTCCAGTTAACGACACCTCTCCAGTCATGGCCATGTTTTGCCTCACTGGACGATTCATGGCCAATGACAGTAAGGCCGTTACTATGGTACATCCTGCGCTTGGTCCGTCCTTTGGAGTTGCTCCCTGGAGAGAAAAAAAAGCCACATCGTGACAATCATTCAAACCAAATCAGAGCTTGTGTGAAATACAATCATCATGATGCTACACAGACCAGCAGCAGAGCCCACTCCCACACCTTTGTTGTCACCAGCTTAGTATGGTCAGGGGAACAGAAGCCCAGTTCCAGACTTCAGCAGGTCTCCAGCTTTACTGGCTGATGTTGCAACATTTGATTTACTGCAAGGATGTTTGGCTGAAATGTCACTGGTGGAATCTTGGATGTAGCCCTGCTCAAACATCACGATTGTCGATACAGCGCTAACATTAGCTTCAGTTCTCTCAGCCTGTGGTTTTCTACCTGTGGTCAATGGACCCCGGGGGGAAGGGGGGCGGCTGCAGACTACATCTAAGATTTCCAAAGGGATCCTCCACCTCCATTTGAAATTTAGAGGTCTGCAAATGAAAAAAGGTTGAAAAGCTCTGTGCTAAGCCATAGGACACTAGGATTAAAGATACCACAGATTCTGGATGCGCTTACAGGTGAAGAGTAATCTAGAAACTCAAAGAGATGTAAGCACCTCCTGAAGCACTTCCTTGTATCCTGCATGACACCCGTTTTCCACTCACCCCACTCAGGAGGTGGGGAGAGGCCAGGCCAGGGGCTTTACAGCCTGTGTGACTACTTACCAGAGAGGGAATGACCATGTGGCCGCCCTGCAAATGTATAATATGGAAATATCATTAAGGAAGGCTATTGACGTTGCTTGTGCTCTTGTCGAATGGGCCCATATCTGCTGAGGAGACGTTGCCGATGCTATCTCATACACAGTCCTGATACAAGATATTATCCCTCTAGAGAGATGGTTTGTGCAGAGAACACGTGTCCCTTCATGTGGTCTGCATAGGATATGCACAGGCGAGGTGAAGCACGAAACAGTTCAGTCCTGTTCAGATAAAAGGCTAGACACCATCTAACATATGGAGGCACTGCTCCGCTGTGGAGGAATGTGGCTTAGGGAAGAACACAGGCAAATATACAGCCTCATTCAGATGAAACTGGGAGACCACTTTGGGTGTGGCCAAAGCATTACCTTACCCCTGGAGAACTGCGTGTAAGGAGGCCACACCATCAGGGCCTGGCAGAGATGGGCTATAAAGAATGCAGTTTTTTGAGACGAGGGGCAGTGGACAGGAAGCAGGAGGCTCAAATGGAGGCCCCATCAGAGCTGTTAAAACCGTGTCCAGGCCCCACAAGGGGACAGGCTCTCGGACCAGAGGATGCAGGTGGAGAAATCCTTTCAGAAATTTCATCACCATAGTGTTGGAGAACACTGATTTCCCTTGGATAGGGGGATGAAACGCTGATATTGCTGCCAAGTTTCAAGCCTGATTTCTGAAGGTGCAGCAGATACTCAGATGTCCTGGATGGAAGTCCTTGTCGGACAGATTCCGCATCACACAAAAAACCTCTTCCACTTCACTAAATAGGCCGTCCTAGTGAAAGACTTCCTGTTGTTAAGTAGGACCTGTTGGATAGCCTCTGAACAATGCTCTTCCTCCTCGTTCAGCCATGCCAGGTGGTGAATGGAGCTGATCACCAGATGTAGCTGTGGTCCGTGTGAGGTCATCGGGATGGAGAGGAAACGGCATGGGAGGCTGGACTGACAGAACAAGGAGATCTGAGAACCAGCACTGTCTCAGTCACGCCGGGGCAACTGGGATGAGTCTGGCTTGATCCGCCTTGCGCTTGGCGATGATCTGGGGGAATGACTGGAATAGGAATATAGCAGTCGACTGTCAGCTACAGTGGAAGGTGTTGGAGAGGGAACCTGCGCTGAGTCCCGGTCCAAGAGCAGAACAGGCAACACTTCCAATTTTCCCTTGCCACAAACAGGTCTATTGTGGGAATGCCCCAAATTGTGAAAATAATCTGAAGGACACAAACCTTCAGGGGCCATTTGTGGTTCAGGGAGAAGATCCTTCTGAGATGGTTCTGCACCCCTGGTAAGTGGACAGCTACTGGGGTGATGTCCTCTTCGATGCAGAACTGCCACAGGTTGATTGCCTCTAGGCAGAGTTCACATAGTACATTGTGGTGGTATTGTCAGTGAGTATGTGAACTACTGAATGCCTGATATGGTCCTGGAAGGCACAACATATGTTGGGGATGGCCTGGAACTCTAACACATTGATATGGAGTGAGGCTTCCTTTTCCAGCCACAGGCCCTGCACCCTCAACAAGTCCAAATGTGCCACCAAACCCAGAAAGGAAGTGTTGGTAACCTCCAACTTGATTGGCACACTTGATTGGGACTCCTTGGCAACACTGGGTGGGTGGGGACTCCCACCAACGCAAGGACTCCAGAACTGGTGGAGGAAGGCGAATCAACCTGTACAGAGAATGCAGGGCAGAGTGGTAAACTGTTCTGAGCCACGTCTGAAGAGGGAGAAGGCGCAACCTGGACCACCTGGGTGCAAGCGGACATGTGACCCAACAGGCTCAGATACACGTGGACTGTCGTGGAAGGCTGAGATTGCAGACTGAGGTACACCTGTGGAATTGCCTACAAGTGATCAGTTGGCAGGTGGGGGGTTGGGTTGTTTCAAGGCTAGAAGAAGGGGTTCAGGAAAGATTTCTTTCATGATGCAGTCCCCATCAAGTATGGGTTCCAGTGGGGGTGGTAAGTGGTGTGCAGTCAGTGGGGTTTTTTTTCCTGTATTGAAGCAAGTTTTCTCAGGTATTTGAGCGTCCTTGTGTGACACTCTCCTCAGAACAACCAGAACCATGAGCCACCGTGTTATCTCTCTGACTTAGCAAGAGCTTTGCTGGAGCCTCGACTGTGAGACAGCCCCCGGCCACACCAGTCTGTCTGCCTCACCAGCCAACTCCTCACAACTGCCAGCACAAACCTTGCCTTGCATTCAGTGAACCGCAGTCCCCGAGTTCCCCAGGCCCGTCTCTCTGCAGTGTTTATTCCTTCTCACTGGACACTCACTGCCTCCAAAGGTACACCTTGTCCCTGGGTTAAATCTGGCAGTTTGCAAGCAGAGCAAGGTCTGAGGATAGCACAAGTATCTTCTCTCTCAAGCACGGTCCATTACCATAGTATCTGTGCACCTCATGCTATCTTCACAGCCTGCCTTGGAGGTAGGAAGTGCTATTATCCCCACTGTGCAGACTGGGAGCGAGACACAGGGTAACACTAAGGGTACATCTACACAGCCTGTGGCCTGGGTCAACAGACACTGCTCAGCAGGGCTTGTGCAAACCAGCTGAGTAGAAGGCGCTCTGAAGTTCTGGGTCAGGCTGGAGCTGGGGCTCTGCAGCTGATCCCCTTCTCTGCACACAGCCAGTTCTAGGCCAGCTAGCATGAGTCCCGCAAGCCTGAGTCTGTCACCCAGGCGGGGAGGCTCACTGCTGCGGGCAGTGTACACATTCCTGGTGTGAGTTAGAGGCCTATGAGGATGGAAGTTTTACCAATGTGACCTTCCCCAGCTTACTTTCCCAGGGACTCTGGTGGAGCAGGGAATTGAACCCAGGTCTTCTAGTTTTCAGGCCACCGCTTAGTCAAAGGGCAAGTCATTTCACCTCTGTGCCTGGCTTTCCTCATCTACCCAACAGGGGCACTACTGCCCCAAAAAGTGATCCCGGCTAAAGAGCAGTGTGAATCACCTCGCCATGTGCTTGCTGAGGAAAGGAGCTGGCAGCAAAGCTCATGTGAATATCTTCAGGAGTTGCCAGGGAAAATGCCATCTTTTAATTTACTCAGGTATTGCTGCTGAAAGCAGGTTTTCTACACAGTGCATGCAACTGGGCTAAGAGGCTCTACCTCTACATGCCAGCTCTACCTGTCTAGGTCCTTATACAGCCCCCTCTTTACCTCTGGCACGTGCAAGTGAATGTGGGAGGTCACCAGAAAGTCAATGGTGGGTTCCTTCTGCATCAGGAAAGCTCGCGCAAATGTGTACGCTATTTTGGCGCTCTCTTTCATCACATCTCCCAGTTGGCCTGTTATTTCAAGGGACCCGTCCTTGTTTTCCTTGTCTTTGGGTCGCCGCAGGGACGTTTCAATAAATAGAGTGGAACCTCCTATGAAAAATGAACATAGGAATCTTTAGAAAAGTTCAACAAGAACCAGACCAGAAGCAGCTTGCGCCCACCACTCCATATTAATTTTGGTGAATATTTTCCCCTGCACATAACCAAGCGCTCTGGGTTATCAGGAGCCCCCTCTGACAGAACACTAGTGCACAGCAGCAGTCTTTAGAGGAGGCAAGAGGGCCAGCACATGCTACTGGCACTCAAACCAGGAAGCAAGGTCTCTGGTGAAACACAGTCCATATGCCATGGTGCACCATGCTTGTGTACCTAGGCAGCACATCGTGCTGCTGGAAGAGAACGGGCTCATGCATGCACGCCTACAAAAGTCTTTACATTCAGCATTAGTCCCTCCCACAATATGAAGCCTTGGAGAAGAAGCACACTGGCTTGAAGCCAAGAGGGGTCTGATATGAGGGAAGAAATGAGCATCAGCTTTCAGCAGAGAACAAGTCAGGAGCTAAAGTAGCCACAGGAGGAAGTTTCAGTAATGCTAATAAGCCTCCCCCACTGGACCAAGGGGGGACACATTACTTCCTCTCCTGCACAGCTGCTTTTAGAAAAAAGGCATGGAAACTTCAGAGGAGCAGTAATTCAGCTCCCCAGCTGCTGCTCCCCATTCAGCACCAGTAACTCTGCCTAACTGGCAAAAAGGAAGTGAGTTTCTCCTGGAAGCATGACCACCCATGACAAATGCCCACCTTGCTAATCCCCCATTGACTCTGCTGCAGCTGCATCTTACCCATAGCTGTCCAGGCCAGGCCCATCACCACTCCAGGAGGAGTGATGTCATACATCCGATCCACAGTGAAGATGGGCTTGCCAACAAAGTCCTGCAAGTTTTCAGCAGTTACCTCAACTGCCTCTGCTTCTCCACTGACAATCTTATAGGCAGATTTCCTTAATACCTGCGCAAGAGAGTGATTAGTTACTGCAGAAAGCTGCCAAGGCAGAAAGCACACAGAAGACTACTTGACATTCACAGCACCCTCACCTTCTCCACCTGCTTCTGCAGGTTCCTCACTCCACTCTCCCTGCAGTACTGCTTGATGAGAACAGTCAGCACATCTGATGAGATCTTGGTCTTGGTCTCATCCAAACCACTCAGGACACGTGCTTGAGGGACCAAGTACCTCTGAAAGAAATCAACCACCATGTGTTCCTGTTAGTCCCCACAACTGAATGCTTGGTCATCCCATTTCACCCAACTTCATTCTGCTCAATGAATGCTTTCTAGACATGCCTAGGACTTGTCTCCATTGGAAATCCAGTATTATCCAGTTGGGAGTACAGGTCTGTTTGGACCTGTTCTACATGGCAGTGTTCCCTTGAACACTGTACCCAAGTTGACTGGTTGTGCAGAGCAGACGCTCAGGTTTACTCTACTAAAATACCCTTTTCTGTCATTTGATGCAGTCTGTGCACAGCAGCACTTAATGGTTCGTTAGTGAGATAGCGTCTCACCTCTGCAATTGCAAGTTTCTCTTGTGCGACATATCCTGACACATTGATCATTTCCATTCTGTCCCGCAGCGGCTCTGGGATGGTGTCTGTCACATTGGCAGTACAAATAAAGAGCACCTGGATATGACAAGATAAGCCTGGTTAGGTGTTTCTCATGGGCATGCTGCTTCACTTTACTCTATCCCCGAGTTCTATCCCCCTACAGTTGGGAAGTCAGATTCCAGAGCAAGCTGTTCTCTGCCCCCAAGTCAATTAATCACACGGCATACAGTGGGAAGTCAGAATGCTCTGATGGGAGCATGGGGAAGCAGTATTTGCCACTGTAACTAGAGAACAGGGACCCCAGCAGCAGCATGTGGAAGAAACCCAGATGAACATCCACACTGAAAGTCTCCCTTGCAGCAGTTCGGAAAGCAATTATATAGGCAGGGCACTGGCATCCTGTCGCTGAGAGCAAGCCCCGCTTTGGACAGTTAGAAGTGGAAGAGGAGGCCCTGTGCTCACTAGCTGGCAGATGATGCTATGACAGCAGTGTACAGCTGGGTCCCAGTCCAAGGCTCAGGCACCCATAGGACTGGGAGGTACCTAGTTAGATGGAACATTTTCAGTACAGTGTGTATAGGTTTGGACCCACAATCAACTCCAGTTAAAAAGACTTATGTGGAACCCAGTGTCTCAATTACATCTCCCTTGGCACAGAGAGTGTGTTCTATCCTACTATCTTCTTCACTGAATCCTCAGCAGTTTTAATGGCTGGGGCGTCTCAATATATTTGTAAGCTTCCATCTTAAACACCCAATTGAACGATACCTTTGATAAATCTACAGGAACATCAAGGTAATGATCCAAGAAGTTAGAGTTCTGTTCTGGGTCCAGCAGCTCTAGAAGGGCTGAGGATGGGTCACCTTGGTAGCCTCGCCCAATTTTATCCACCTACAAGTGACAGAAGAACTTAAGAAAATGTAGTAGCATGAAAAGCTTCTTACCATGATTCATTTTTACTGCAAAGATTTGAGTGCATTTGTTCATGACGAGCAGCTGTTTCACACCCTTGCTCCACCAGACTGTGCTTCTTCACAAAGACCACCTTACTCAGGTGCACCCAGGCGGCAGCACCCTGTCCCCATGGCCTCTAGGAACTAGCATGCTTGGCAAAAAATGGGGTGGTTGTTAGTACTCACAGGAAAAAAGTTGTACAGAAGTGACCCACGGGGGCTTCTAAAGTGTCAGGGGGAACAAAAATGTGTGGCAGCAGCACATCAAGAGTGGCCACTTACAGCAGTCCCAATTCTTTCTTTGAAAGTGGTGTCTGCTTTGATGGACTAATGCAACATCACACTGCATTAGTCATCAACTCCATTTGAAACTGTGATAGGGTCTGTGATGGGTTTATCTTGACTTTATTATACTGCAACTTTATACACTGGTTGCCTTCTTGAAATATTTTTTCATGCTAGTGGAAAGTGTTGGGTTGACAACCCAGAGTCTTATAACTGCCTGTGAATCAGGATCAGCACAGATGGTGACAAGGTAAGCTTCTTACTCCTCATGCCACTGCTTTAAATCCAACCTATAGGAATTTCCTCCTCACCCCCTAGGGCCAGAAGAAAAATTGGGGTTTTGTGCCCATTCACCCCCTTCACCACCTATGCTGAGTCTGCCACTGAGAGTGTGTGTATGTGGGTGCTGGCTGATTACACTGGGTGTTCAAGGGCAGTAGCAAGCCAGACTTTGATCTGAAAGGCCTTAGTGCAGCAATCTTAATTGACACGTGTATGATAGGAGACTAAACATTTGGGTTAACTGCCTCAGTGACTTAGGAGCGCAAACCCCATTGAAAGTCAATGGGACTTTGGAGATTTGGAAAAGTTACCCTTGGCGTTTCCCTGTAGCCTGGGGAAGAGCCAGGAGAAAGATCAGATACATCACCTCATCGATCAGGATCAGGGGGTTTTCTGTCTTGGTCTTCTTTAGGCACTGGATTATTTTCCCTGGCATTGCTCCAACGTACGTCCTCCTGTTTTATGAGAGACCATATTCAGGGAAGAGAGATAGGGTCGTGCACATATCAGACAACATATCAAGCAATTGAGGGAATAATGTGCTTAAAAGGCAGCACTTCATTTTTTTACCTCTGTCAAGAATATTCTCAATGACTGCTCTATAGCATCCCCATCAAAACCCATCTCGCCTAGTTCCAACAGGGGTCAGGGCTAGGGACATGTTTGGACAAATTGCCTGGACTGCAGTTTTATTTCTTAAGTTTGTTTTGAATTTTGGGACAACTGGTTTTTATTCCATTGTATTTTGTTGAGAATCTCAATGCATTTTTTATACCGGGGGCAGAGAGGGCAGAGCAGGGGATTTCTTCATACCCTCAGCTGGGGGGGGGGGGGGGATCAACCTCCACCCCACACAGTAAGCTGGCCCTTTATGAGAGTTTGGGCGCAGTCTCATATGGCTCTAGTTTGCCTCCCAGAGAGCATGTGACCAAGAGCCAGACTTGCTGGGAATTAGACAGGGCAGCCTGTGCTCACTATGAGCACTACTGTTTTGAGATGCTCTCCAGGGACCATGATCTGGGGAAGGCAGGATCAGTGGAGGCTTCCTGGCTGCATGTGTACACAAACAGGGAAGAAGACACCATAGGAAGTGGCCCTGGGAAGCAGTGGACCAGAACAGTTTTGAGTTTGAGGATGGTGGCCCATGGTTGAGGTTAAGATTCTGTCACAGTTATTTTTAGTAAGAGTCAGGGACAGGTTGCAGGCAGTAAACAAAAAAATCACGGAAGTGACTGCCAGTAGTCACTTCTGTGGCAGGGGCTTACCGCCACTGTTCTAAGCCCAGGGGGCCTGACCCAACCCCGACCACTCCTTTACCTTGCTTTGGTGGCCCTGGGGCTGACAGCTACTCCAGCCCTGCCAAAGAAGTCACAGAGGTCCCAGAATCCATGACTTCCATGACAGAATCGTACCCTTACCCATGGTTGAGGGTCCAAAGCCAGGGGGCCCACCTACAGCACCACTGAGAAAAGTGGGGCAGAAACCCTTGCAACAAAGGGAAGAACAACTATGTAGAGCTAAGCAGTGCACTCAGGTCCAGGTGCAGCTAGAGTGCTCAGGAGGGGGCAGGAGATCATTTTGTTTAGCTTGGACTTTTGTTTTAATCCCCAAAGGACTGGATGTCTCAATCTGACTACAGGGCTAAATCACATTAGAATAACTGGCACTCTCAGCAAGGAAGAGCTGGTATCCACAAAGAAGCAGAGGCCTCAAATGGGGGGTAACTGAGGCATCAATGCTGGATGGGAGAAACCACTCATGCACAGCAGGATTAAGAACCTTTGAAATATGTTTACTTCTTTCTCCCTATGTATCTTGTGGCAGGGAGTTTCACAAGTAAATTTTACTCTGCAGGAGTTGCCCTTTGTTTTGCTATTTTAAAAATGTTGTCTTCATTTCACTGAGTGCCCCCAGTTCCGTATTACAGGAGAAGGGGAACACATGCCAGGCTGGCGCGCTCACTTATTGGGTGATTTGGAATCCTCTTGTTCTTGTCCTTCCCAAGCTGACTCGTCCGCATCTTAAAATCATTCCTTAGACAGGAGCCCTGAGCACACCAACATTCCAACACATCCGAATGGCATCACTCACCTCACCATAATTCAGTGAGGTCAGCATTTACATTGGGGAGCTTTCGAGCTCCACTGCAAACAAGCATTTGGGGCTGAGGTCTTTGAGGTTTCATTTTAGATGTATTTCAAAATAGGTTAGCATGTTTAAAAATTGAAGTTCCTGGATTTGGATACACTTGTGAAATGGTGATGGCTTTGTGTGGTATGTTCAAATATCACTTACTAATAAATAGTACAGAAGACACGTGCGTACATTTTTAATACTATATCTCTAGTGTCTAAGCAGCGTTAGCCAATACACACATATTACGTATAGGTATTATGTGCATGGTATTAATATAATATATATTTTATATATTATAGGTTTTGGGAAATTACATTAACTGAATGTTCCCACAATTCTGTTCACCCATGTCAAGTATCCCACAACACTTTGCAAAGCTGAAGTCAGCTTTGGCATTAGAAGATAGGAAGCCTGTCAAAGCCAAGATACATGAATGCTGCATCCTAGCACTGGCTGGACTGTATCTCTATACCCAACTGGTTTGAAGTGTAGTGTCCAAAACCAAGATAAGAAAAGTACAGAACAAAACAACGAGTTAAGGAATTATTATGAACTGGTGAGTTGGATTTTAGTGGCTGGTATAAATACTACTAACTGAAATGCGTATCTATGAAGCAGGGTGGGTGAGGAAATATCTTATTGGTCCAACCTCTGTTGGTGAGAGATACAAGGTTTCAGAAGTTGGTCCAATAAAAGATATTACCTCACCCATATATCCTTGAAGTGCACCTTCTGTGGAAGGTGAACACTGCAAGAATTTGCTTCCCAAAAGAGGGTCTGTATGTCTCCATTTTGTATTGTTCTGCTTTGTCTTTATGCAATACATTTGGCTATGTTTCGTTACTTGGTCTTGAACATTTTTAAGAATGAACTGCAAATGTAGTCAAACAATCGGCTACATCCTTTAGTCAACAGCACCTTACATAGAGTAATTGGAAAGGTATTTGGGGCAAAGTTATAGAACAGCCAGAGAGGAGCAGAGAGCATGATGTACTTTAAAATATATTTAATTGATATTTGTTTATTTTAAAATCCTGCCCAGGTCATCACTTTAATCGCTTTCCAAAGACAAATCATCTGCTATATCCATATGATCCTTCTCTTGACTATGGGCAGGGGTGGTGAGGTGTATGGGCCCGTGGTGCCTGGGCTCCAGCAATATTCAGGGCCCCGGGTCCCAGCTCCACCAGTGTTCGGGGCCAGGTCTCTCCCCCGGCCCCACCTGCCACCCCTGCATGCCTCCCCCGAGTGTCCCTGCCTGTGCCCTGGGCAGCGGGCGGCTGCCCCTTGCAGCTCCCTGCTCTGCCGGCTCCCAGCATCAACTGCAGCCACAGGGTCCTAGCACCCCCCAACCATTAGTGCCAGGTCAGGCTGACCCAGACCCTGCCCTTCTGCCTCGGACGGATGGACCCTTCCCTTTTCCAGCGGGACCCTCCACCAACACAGCCCCCCCGCAGTCACTGCTCCTGCCCCACGCTGGGCATGGGGCAGCCCTATCCCCCACCCCCAGCGAGGCTACAGTGAGGGACAGCAGCAGGGGAGGAGGCGCACACATGATGGCAGCCCTCCCAGCACCCACCTCAAGGGAGGTGAAGGGGCTTCCTGGACCTGAAAGGGGTCCTAGGAGCATGTACAGTGACAGTGGTGCGAGGTGAGTGTGCTGCTGGGGGAGAGAGGGGGACCTCTTCCGTGGAGCTCGCTGCTGCTGGTGCGGGGAGGGCTGGAGGGAGTCCTCCTCTCTGGCCCCAGCCGGGGGCAGCCTGCCTGCACCCCAAACTCCTCATCCCTGGCCCCGCCCCATCCCAGAGCCTGCACCCCCAGCCCCCACACCCCAACCCTCTGCCCCAGCCCTGAGCTCCCTCCTCCACCGTGAACCCTCATCGCCGGCCACACCACTGCAGCCTAACTCTCTGCCTGAGCCCCTCCTACACCCCACCCCAGAGCCCTCACATTTTTACATTATTTTTAAATATATATATATATATATTTAAAATATATATAATTTTAAATATATATATATAGGCTTACAAGGCAGGTGTGGGGAGGCAGGACTTGGACCCATTCTTGGCACCACCAAAAATTATACAAACCTGCTGCCCCGACTATGGGAATTTAAATTACATGCACATTTCATCATCAACTAGGTCACTGTAAAGGTTGATAAAAACTCGTTGGGGTGAGAAATTCTCGAGTTAAACTGACCTGTGCCCTTTGATTTCTGCCACATCAGTCATTCCTCCGACACTGAAGCGGAAATACTCTCGGTTTAAGGCTCTAGCGATGGAGCGGGCAATGCTGGTCTTGCCAACCCCTGGAGGGCCATAAAAACAAAGAATCTTCCCTTGGGTTGATCCTCGCAGTTGGCTGACTGCTATGAATTCCTGACGAACAGAAAATGCATTACAGGCAAGTACTAGGCAGCCCCACATTCAACCAGGAGAAAAAGAACATCACAGTTACCCTGAGGAAGTTTTTCAGTAGCGCAGGGCTGGAGGACTTTACCTGACACCATTTAGACCCAAGGAGATAGGTAAGAAATAGCTCTTCAGATTAACCTCGAAGGAGAGGGCTGGTAAAGATCCTACGGCACATCCTCTCCTGGCCGGGGCACACCAGGCTCCCATAGGGCAACAAGCTGACAGCTATATATGGAGCCCCGCCATTCCACTGTCTGCTGGGATGGAGCCACTTCTCCCCTGTGACTTAGGAGGTGGGATTCTATGCCTCTCTCCTACCCTCACTGGTTCTTACCTGCCTCTCCCAGTCAGTGTGCACTCCGCCCCTACTGTTCAGTGTTCCTGAACTACTTCCCCATTGAGAGAGAGAGAGAAATGTCTTGCCTCCCCTGCAAAATGAAACTGGACCAATACTTGCATGTTTCACTCTGCAGGACATAGCTCTTGTCAGTTTCACCCAGTTGTAGAAGCATGGTTCTCTGGTTCTAGTAAGTTGCTGTAACAGATGGCGGCTGCACGGAGTGTGGGCCTGTGTGTCCACAACAGGCTGGAGCAGCATGCCTCTAAGTGGTTTGAGGTTGTCTGAGCACAGGGTACCCCAGATAGTTACGGTATATACCATCCTTGCCCTACAATCTGAACTCTGCCCTCTGAATGACACCTCAACTGCCCTGGCAGACGTGGTAACACTATTCTTTCTGATAAGGAGGAGCACCGTGAGGATGCAGTACAAGAAACTGTCAGACTGTGTCCTCACAAAGGCAAAAGTCTCATTTCAGGCAGGCTTAGAGAACACCAGCTGGCTGCTCCCAGCTTATGCTCAGCCACTTCAACCTGCTCTGCACAGCCCACCCCACAGTTACCCTTTGTCCCAGAGGGAGTCCTTAAGACAAGCGTTCACCCGTGCCCTTCAGTGCTCGGTCATGCATGTTACCAGTGTGCTACCATGGCAAGAATAGCCACTGCGCTCCTCTGCTTGCACAATCCACATAACTCCGTGCAGAAACAATGTGTCTGCTGTCTCTGGGTGTGGATGCACCTATCCTCATATCACAGTGTGAGCTGTGGCTACCTGATGCAAGTGGCCCCTGCACCAATCAACACAGCCACCCTAATACTGTGCAGTTTAGTTGGAGTGCATGCAGATGAACGACAATGCAATTCTGTGGGACACAGCACAACACAACAAAATGGCACATTTACATAGTACTCTCTCATGTCTGCTTATTATAGGGCAGCCTTGCTGAAACATACTTACAATATAGCCACAGCAGCTTTTTCCAGCTGCAGGAGGGAGCTAAGGTGGAGGGGCAGCCTGGTGTGTACCTTAAGCTCTGTGTTTCCTGGATTTTAGAGGGTTAAATATAGATGCACTCTACATTCTGGAAGGGTATGAGGCACGGCTGGTAAACCTGAACTCTGCATTAATGACATTTCTGGGCAGTGAATAAATGTTAATCAGGAAACTATTTCCCTACAGCGTTTACTCATTTGCTCAGTCCCACCCAGTGGCAAAATGGTACACAGCGGTTTAAAATCAGAACAACAATCTTTTAGGTCAGTGGTTCTCAAACTTTTCCAGTTGCCGCCACCGCCGCTCCCCACTCCCCTTACCAGTAACGGAATCTGTCCGCGCCCCCCTTCCATTACTGCACAGCCAAGGCTTCCTCAGCAGCGGAGCCTGGGCTGAAGATGGAGCTGGGGATGTGGGAGGAGCTGGTCTGGGGGTGGAGAGGGGATGAGGGCAGAGCCGGAGTGAAGCTGCGACTGAGGTCAGAGCTAGTTTGGGGACGGAGATGGAGTGAGGGTGGAGCTGGGCCTGGAGATGGAGCAGGACAAGGGCCTGAATGGGGTTGGAAGCGGAGCTGGTCTGGGGGCAGAGCAGGGCTGGAAGTGTGGCACTCTCTATGAGGACTGGCCCCGACCTGGCCACATGCCCCCCCGAACATTCCTCTGCGCCCCCCCTAGGGGGCTGCACCCCACACATTGAGAACCACTGTTTTAGATGTCAATGACAAGTCAATAGAGGGGGAACAAAAATCTTGGGCTCTAGTTTGAGATCACTGAACAGTAATAAGCAAACTACCCTTGCTACCCTTATACAGAAAGAGGCACTAAAATATGCCGCTACCCACCCTACCCCACCAAGGCTCATGCATCTCCCCCATTAGACACATGAGGAAACAAACTGTTCAGAGAGCCATGAGCCAGGCTGCACAATGCCACCTAGAATGGCATACACTGCCTTACCAGAATTCGCTTCTTGACGTCATCCATTCCATAGTGATCCTCCTCCAGAACTGCCTGAGCTCTGCTCAGCTCCAGGTTCTCCTCGCTGCATTTACCCCATGGGATGGATGTCAGCCAATCCAAGTAGTTCCGGGTAACACTGGCAGCAGCACACAATCAAAACAGTCAATATTGCAAAAACCCAACACACCAGTGAAAGAGAGAGTTTCATTAAGATGAGTGGGATTTAACTTGTACTCATGGGGGCGCAGGGGAAAATGGATGGAATGTCCTGTCAGCTTTGTCCCAGGAGAATGAGTAACTACCCCTAGGCTACTGTTGCAACATTGTTTTGAAAAATATGAACATCTCCATTTGCAGGTCTTTGATATCTGGCAGGGCACAAACCCTTGGATTAGGAAGTTTCTTTTCTTTGTCACTTGAAATTCTGTTCAGGTTTGGCTGAAACAAACTGTTAAAAAAAACAAAAACACACACCTCTCTTCTGTTTGCATCGTGCACAGAGATTTTGGCAGCCTCCCAAAATAACTGCACATGAACATTCTGAGGTTGGGCTAATGCTGCCACTGGAGCAGCAGCAGAGGGCACTGTACTAGCAATACCTGGGAGGAGCTGCCAAGGCAGATTTAGAGGGAATGGGGAAAAGTTTCCAGGCTGGGCTTCCCCAACCAAGCACCCTTAGCTACTGGGGAGTCACAGCACCTCTCATATTCCCCCCCCCCCCGGCTCCTGTCTCCAATGGCCCACCCCACGCCCTCTGGGATAATAGCCTTCTCCTGCTGCCAGTTAATGCAGTTGGTCCTGTAGCTCAAGTGGTAGCTGTCTGTGCTGCTGTATGTACTGACGATTTACAGTTCAAACCTGGCTGACAATGCATGATGGGGGGGGGGGGGGTGAGAGTTGTTACAGTTGTAAGTAAAAGTTTGGGGCTCCCCCCCGCAAAGAATACACACACAGAAAGTTATAAAATATATTTAAAAATACATTATTCAGATGGCAAAGGCAAGTTCTCGAAAGTTAGAAAACCAGATTTACTCTGGCCCCTGCAACATTAAATCTGAGCCCTTGTGGTATGCCCCAAACAGTTTAAATGCATGGTCACATGCTATTTTTTTTCCACAAGACCCCTGCCTCATTCAGCAAGTGGGACAGAATCACAAGAGACAGAATTAAAGTTGCACAAGCAAACGTGAGTCTGCCATTTCCTAATTTTAAGGTGCTTGATTCTGCAACCTGAAGAACATTCATTGAACAGTTAGAATCCTAGAATATCAGGGTTGGAAGGGACCTCAGGAGGTCATCTAGTCCAACCCCCTGCTCAAAGCAGGACCAATTCCCAACTAAATCATCCCAGCCAGGGCTTTGTCAAGCCGGGCCTTAAAAACCTCCAAGGAAGGAGATTCCACCACCTCCCTAGGTAAAGCATTCCAGTGCTTCACCACCCTCCTAGTGAAAAAGTTTTTCCTAATATCCAACCTAAACCTCCCCAACTGCAACTTGAGACCATTACTCCTTGTTCTGTCATCAGGTACCACTGAGAACAGTCTAGATTCATCCTCTTTGGAACCCCCTTTCAGGTAGTTGAAAGCAGCTATCAAATCCCCCCTCATTCTTCTCTTCTGCAGACTAAACAATCCCAGTTCCCTCAGCCTCTCCTCATAAGTCATGTACTCCAGCCCCCTAATCAGTTTTGTTGCCCTCCACTGGACTCTTTCCAATTTTTCCACATCCTTCTTGTAGTGTGGGGCCCAAAACTGGACACAGTACTCCACAGTTGTAACAGTTTATATATTAATGTTCCATAATTTTTCTTATAGGTGGGACGGGCAGCACCACCTATTAAGTTTGCCTGACCCTTCCCATTAAAAAAGACTCTTTACCCTTGCTTATAATGTTGCAAACCTTAACCTTTCGGACTGAAGTTTTACATGTCGGGTATCTGCCTCAGGCTGAATTTTTCAGCCAACCGGTTCAGCCATTTCTGAGAACACACATTGTTTTATCCATGTGAAGAATTTTAGTAACCTCTTCTTTTAAAAGCTCTAGTACCCACATGCTTTGAAGCAGGGACTTGAGGGAAAAAAAAACATCACAGTTCACACGCTCAGTTGAGACTTTAGATTTTAGCAGCTAAATTCCCCAAGGATTTTTTCTGCACTGAGCATGCTCCAGGCCAAGGTTGAACAGAACTTTCCCTGCAATTGCAGCGGTGGGCTGTGCCAGGTCCAGGCACCAGAGCAGAGAGCAGGGAGCCTGTCTCTCCTATGCTCTGAATGACCTTCCTGTTGGGCCTAAGCAGCATGGAGAAGCTGCCTGGTTTGAAAGCAGAGGGGTCAAGAGCTGGACCTGCACGGGGGAGGGAAGAGGAAAACTGGGACTGGGAGCCTACATAGGGAGGGGAGACAAGATAGGGCAGACAAGATTGGATAAGGAGTCACGATTGGTGAGGGAGGACTGGGACTAGCTGGGCAAGGAGATTAGGACTGAACCAGTGAGGTGGGGGAAAGGAAATGTGGTGGGGGTGGTAAGGGAGACAAATCTAATGAGGAACTAGAGTACAAGGGTAGAACTGTAACTAGCTGGGCAAAGAGACTGGGACAAAGATCTGGAAGGTCCAAGGGAGAAGAGATGGGACACTGAGTTTGGAGGAGGCACCTGAGAACGAGATTGGGAGCTAATGGGAAATAGGTGACTGGAGGCCACGGTGAGGGACAGAGATTGGCTGAGAAACTGGTGGGAGATTGGGACTGGCTAGGCAAGGAGACAGAGTGGGAGTGAGAAGACTAGGTCTTGCTGGGCAAGGAAACGAACTAGGATGAGAAGACAGGAGTGGGGAAGAGATAGGACTGGACAGAAGGGTTCACACCTTTGAGGGGAACTGGCAGCAGCAAAGTCTATGCCCACTAGGGCACACACTGTACTCCAGAGCCTGGAATGGAATGCACGGTTTCTGAATCTTGTCATTCCTCTGCTGTCAGCAAACATCTGTGAAACTAATAGTCAAAGTGTCTCTTTCCCCTCTAGAGCTGGTCCACACAGAGGATACCAGCCTACTACTACTATCAGTTGCTCCATCAGCACAAGTGGAAGAGGTCTGTGTGGCAGATCTGATGGTTCCAATCCTGCTGATGACCCATGTGGGTATCAATATAATGCCACAAGATGGAATTTGTTTTTTCAGTTTACTTTTTTAAAACTAGGAAACTGCTCACAGTCCAGATACCAAGATACTGGGGCTGGAAATCTAAAATGGGTTTCCAGCATGGCAAGGCAGAGAATTCTTTCTATGCCAGCAAAAATATTTAGTATATTTTAGATGCAAAGAGATGTTATGGCATTCACGGTGTGACAACTACACAAAATGCTGCTTTGCATTGATGGAGCCCTGGTCACAGTGAAATCCCAAAAGCTTGGGCACAGGTTGATCTATGCCAGTGTTTTCCAAATGATGGCTCCTGACTCTCCTAAGTGGCCCCTGGACCCCTGTTGAAAGTTGCCCCCACACTGAAATCTGAAATGGCACCCCAGGGAGCAGAGGAAGGGTGTATGTATGTGTGTGCACACATGAACACACTGTATATATACACAATGGTGGGTCTCCAAAAAGACCAAATATAGTTGATGGGTCCCCTTTAGTAAAAGGTGTGGAAGCACTGCTCTATGCTCCTGAAAGCCCACATCAATGAGTAACTGATTATGTTGCAAGAGTGATTCAGCCCTTTGCAATTCCCATCCTGCCCAAGCATTTTCAATCAATTAACAAGAGTTATGTTGCGGCGCCACAGTCATGTGACAGATTAGCCTCTTGTTTCTCATGAAATCTAGAGCCCTCTTTTGAGAGCCAAAGCTGAGCTGCTTAGGGAGTGAGCATGTGAGCACTGTGTGAGCCTTGAACTGAGGAGTGGGGGATGGGACTACATAACCCTTGCTCACCCCATTAGGTTGTAAGAAAGGATTTCTAGAACTCCCAAAGAAAACAGCTGAAAGTAAATTGACACAGTGAAAACAGAAATCAACGGAACAATTATTTACAGGAACTACAGTAAGTCCATAGGGGAGAGCTAAGTTACCCTTTCATTTCTGGATACTGATTCTATACAATGCGAAGAGAACAATACTATGGAGCAAGGAGAGCAATCCCCACACTGCAGGTCAGTGTTTCCCAAGCGAGGTGTCCTAACCAACCAAAGGGTTGTGGGAAGGGTCTACCACTACCACCACGAGCCCATCTCAGACCCACACCACTCATACGAACATAAGAACAGCCATATTGGGTCAGACCAAAGATCCATCTTCCGACAGTGGCCAATGCCAGGTGCCCCAGAGGGAATGAACAGATCAGGTAATCATCAAGTGATCCATCCCGTCGCCCATTCCCAGCTTCTGGCAAACAGAGGCTAGGGGGACACCATCCCTGTCCATCCTGGCTAATAGTAATTGATGGACCTATCCTCCATGAACTTATCTAGTTCTTTTTTGAACCCTGTTTTAGCCTTGGCCTTCACAACATCCTCTGGCAAACAGTTCCACAGGTTGACTGTGTTGTGTGAAAAAAATACTTCCTTTTGTTTTAAATCTGCTGCCTATTAATTTCATTTGGTGACCCCTAGTTCTTGAGTTATGAGAAGGTATAAATAACACATCCTTATTTACTTTCTCTACACCAGACATGATTTTATAGACCTCTTCACATCCCCCCTTAGTCGTCTCTTTTCCAAGCTGAAAAGTCCCAGTCTTATTAATCTCTCCTCATATGGCAGCTGTTCCATACCCCTCATCATTTTTGTTGCCCTTTTCTGAAACTTTTCCAATTCCAATATATCTTTTTTGAGATGGCGTGACTACATCCGCATGCAGTAGTATTCCAGATGTGGGTGTACCGTGGATTTATATAGAGGCAATATGATATTTTCTGTCATATTATCTATCCCTTCTTAATGATTCCCAACATTCTGTTCACTTTTTTGACTGCCGCTGCACATCAAGTGGATGTTTTCAGAGAACTATCCACAAAGACTCCAAGATCTTTTCTTTGAGTGGCAACAGCTAATTTATACCCCATCTTTTATATGTATAGTTGGGATTACATTTTCCGACGTGCATTACTTTGCATTTATCAACACTGAATTTCATCTGCCATTTTGTTGCCCAATCACCCAGTTTTGTGAGATCCTTTTCAGGGGCGGCTCTATGTATTTTGCTGCCCCAAGCACGGCAGTCAGGTGGCTTTCGGTGGCGCGCCTGCGGGAGGTCCGCTGGTAACGCGGATTCGGTGGCATGCCTGCGGGAGGTCCCCTGGCTTTGGCGTACCCGCTGCCGAATTGCCGCCAAAGCCGCGGGACCGGCAGACCTCCCGCAAGCATGCCGCTGAAGGCTCCCTGACTGCCGCCCCCACAGCGACCGGGGGAAGCTCACTGAAACATGGAGCAGAGTGCGATTGAGGGGAAGGGCAGCTGCCAGGTATGGTTGGGGGTGCAAGATGCTGCCAAGTGACTTGGGATGAGTATAAGGCTGGGGGCACTACTGGATGGTATAGGAAATAATCACAACAAACGCTTCCAAAATGCATTTTTTGAAGGTTAAAATCTAACAAGCTGTCTAAGAGCTTCCATGGGCCGAAGTGGCTGCTGGACCCCCACTGAAAGGTGTCCCCCTCCCCACCACCGAAATGGCATCCCTAGGAGCAGAGGAGAAGGAAGTGGGGGGAGGGGTGCGCACACACACACTATATATTGGTGAGTCACAATAAGAGACAAAAGGCAGTTGGAGGATTCCTTTGTAAGAACGTTGGGAACCACTGCTCTAGGTGCCCTGTGGCACTGCACACATTTCATATACAGCTCTAATTAATCCTCATTGAACAGAGCATTAGTGTGCACTCACTTGAATTCCGAGGAGTGATTGTCCAGCAAACCAAGTTTGTTCAGCTCTTCATCAATCACTTCCATGACATGTTTTGGCACTACCAGATCCTTGAGCCGCTCTCGGAATTTCTCCTCTATGGCATCTTTGTCCTCCTTCTCTAGGCCTAGCTCTTTCTTGATAATCTTCAGTTGCTCTTGGAGAAGATACTTGCGATGAGTCTGCTTGATCTTCTCCTCAACCTAGACACAATGTGTACGGTAACTTTAACCTGTTGCAACTAACCCCCCCACTCCCTGACCCAACACCATACGCCTCCAACCACTTTCCAAAGAGATCTGAATGAACTGGCAGTTCCTCAGCAAGAGAAGATACAAATACCCCTTGGAAAGCACTTGCAGTGTAGCTCTACTCTAAGGCTCTAAGAAGTGACCAAGAGTAGCATTGTGGAGTCTCACATTTATTGCATTTCAATTATTTCTTTGTCATATGTGCTCAAGTTTACAAGTAAAGGTGGCTCCAGCAACTTAACAAGGCATCATCTATTTCTCAGCTCTTGGAACTAGAACCGAGGCCCTTTCAAAGCTCCAATATCTAGATCACACCCTTTTCTTACCCTTCTTGCATGTTTTGTAAATGTCAGTCACATACAACTCACTTTAACAGGAAATGGCACAAGTATTGGCTTTGTTGCTCAGGTATTAAAGAGGTTTTTTTTTCTTTTCTTTTCTTTTTTTTTTTTTACAATAACTGGAGTCACATTGCTTTAATTTCATCTTATTTTTAAAAAGGAACATTAGGAATCATTAGGATTCCTCCCTTGAGTGTATATTATTTTAAAAAACAATTGTATTGTTTTCAGTGTGTGTACACAATTCTTCATTGAAATTAAATCCATAGAACATTTACATGTGCAATATGAAGTTTTTGTAAATTAAAAGTGACGTATACCTGTCAAAAGTATACATAAAGTACTACACTTCCTTCAATTTCTGTCCACTTTCTCATAATCTACAATGCATGCCCAAGTAATTAATGCAAATTAGTGAGGTTTCTACTTCACAAGACTAAATACAGATGACATTGTTCAGCTGAGAGACATGAGATGCCACCACATAACTACTCAGTGTTCATCTATATTGCAGCGATGAGTGCAGTATAAGAACTTGTAAGATAGGGTATGTGCCCTGTTCCTTTAGAGCCTCACCTCCCGTCCAAGACGCTGCTGGAGTTTACTCAGCTCATACTCTTTCTTCAGGAGAGAGAGGGCCTTATAAAGCCGTTTGGGAATCTGAAAAAAAACACAACCCAGCAACAAACTATGTCTTCAGAGTCATCACAGGCCTGTCAGCACTTGGCGAGAAAGGCTATTGCCTAACGACAAAGGCACAAAAGGAGGCTGATGAGCTGCCACAATGTTCTTCCATGAACCTACAATTCTCCAGCACCCACAGTTCTGGTGAGACTGGTGCAAAATAACTTCTCCACTCACAGGCTGAAGATAAGCATGTACAGAAGCACATCCAATGACTTCAATGCATAAGGGATAACGTGGCATGATCAGTCTGGACAGCCAACATCTAGCAATATGGAACTGATGGGAAAACTCAGCTGTTTGCCATCAAACAAGCCACCTCTCACTGATTCTACTGTCATTCAAATGCAGGAAAGAAGATAAAGATTTGTTTTACCTCTCAAAGGATAACTCAGGCTGATAACAAGGGATGTATTTTCAAAGAAGAGACAGAGCTAATGCCCTCCTGCAGTGCTCCACCCCTCCCGCAAGGATACAATGTGATAAAAAGGACTAACTCCTTAATGCTTTAACACTTGGCAAGGGAGGTCCATTTTTGTGAGACCACTGGATTATTCCAGTCTATGATCCATTTTAAACAGATTTTGTTTCTTTTACCTAATACAATAAGTGTCATGAGATGCCCACTTATTACCATTCCAATTTAGCTCACAATGGAAACCATTAATTGTCCACTGAAATCAACCCATAACCAAATGCAGAGCTAATGTGTCCTCAGTGTAGAGGACACTAGAGAAGTCATGACAAGTAATGATGTATCTGCTTTGAAAGAGGCAGCTATATCAGTTAAAAGTTTCTTCATCTTACATTGGTTTCTTCCAGGATATCTTGCAGCTCGTGCGACTCTGCCCCCGTTAACGCTGCACCCATGTCACTCAGATAGATTGGATTATCTACCACTCGTTGCCCTGCCTGCATCATCTGAAGCACAGACTCTCTGAAAGGTCAATTAGAAACAAGAATCAAAATGTCTAATAAAAAGTAAATGGGTTCTTTGATTTAATATTCTAAGAATACAGTACTCTCCCATTTTCCCACATGGCCTAGGGAGCAGCTGAAACTTCTGGATAATGCTAATAATGTTCGGCTAAAGAGGCATGCTATTTTAATGCTTCAGATGCAACATAGGGCTACATGGGGACACTATGGATTCAGATAACTAGGGTTTTCAGATAACTGGAATTATACCATATTAGAAATTCCTCAATACAGCCAACAAGATAGGTGAGACGAAACAGCAGTTCAGAGTGAAATAACGTCATTTTTCAGGCCAGTTCAACCAGCGCTCATGGGGTGACTAAAGTGAGGAATTATTGGCGGCTAACCCCAGCCTTAATGCAGGCAGGATCTATGGAAGTGTCCCCACACAGCTCTGCAGCACCTCTGCATCTCAGGAATCCTAAGCCTAGCTTGGCAGTTGTGGCAAGCTTTTGTTGTAACATGTCTTAGGCTAAGACTCATGTCAGGTGACCAAGCTACATTTGAACCCAGGTCACCAGTTAAGGTTAGTGTTTTTAGCCCATGCACTCATGAGCCTACCCTCCTAAACATTTAAGTTTCATATCATCCCTTTTATTATCTTCTTGTTCATTAAATCTACTTCCATCCTGAAGCTAAATCCTAGGTGGAAAACTCTCCAGTTACTGCTGTCCTTTGGTTAGGCTACAGCACGCAGACATTTACTGAGTCTAGAAAGAATGGCTACAAAGTACTGAACATGCCTGAGAACTGCTGAAAGCCAGAGATAGAACTGGACAGGGTAAACGTACCTGTAGAGAGGGTTCAAGGCAATGATGTCCCGGATTGTTTTGACAATTTCTGCAGTAAGTGCCTAACAAAACAACAGAGTCTGAAACCCACAAGTCCTGAGTGAAAATGCAAGCACAACATGGCTCCCTCCTCCCATGTCAGGGCCCAGAAACACCAATAAGATGGGCAGGAGTCCCTGCTGCATGTGTCCATTTAACTCTGTTTATTGTTAAGGAAGCTTGCCCTCCTCCATTTCCCATCGTTCTGGGAGGGAGGGAGGGCGGGCCTGGAGACTGGGCTCTTGCATGGAGTAAACTAGCTTGGCAGTTGTGGCAAGCTTTTGTTGTAACATGTCTTAGGCTAAGACCCATGTCAGGTGACCAAGCTACATCTGAACCCAGGTCACCAGTTAAGGTTAGTGTTTTTAGCCCATGCACTTGTGAGCCTGCTCTCCTAGACATTTAAGTTTCATATCATGCCCTTTATTATCATCTTGTTCATTAAATCTACTTCCATTAAATCTACACCCTCAGGTTGGCCCTTCAGACATCACCCTTGAAAGAAGTTATAATTATTCTTTAGCCAAGCTAGTTAAAATAAATGCCCAACAGGATACAAGCTATTACATGGGATGCATGCACAGCACAATCCATCCTTACAGTGATGTTAATTAGGGGCCAGGCATTCTGAGCAATAGAGCTGTTGCACTGAGAAGGGTCATTGTAATGGGATTAACATGCAGACACGTATATTAGGACTATGAGAAGCAGGCACCTTCCATGAGGTGAGATTAAATGAATGGACAGTATAATAGACCTGTAAACAGCACATGCAGGACATCCCCAATAGCTCAGGCACAGATCAGGATACACACACTTGCAGCACTAGGCTTGTGTGATTTCTTCACTTACTTTAACTTCTTCTGTGATCTGAAAATCTTCATGGACAACATTGTCCACTTCTACCATGAGCACTTCTTCTGGCGAGGCAGCCACAGGTTCTAGCACCAGCTCCACAGTTTGGTTCTTTGGTCCTTCCTCTTCTTCAGCCTCTCTCTTGGAGCGCTTCAGCTTCCTTCTTGCTTTCTGTTTGTTCTCAGACTCAGATTCCTCAGGCTCAACCTCTAGTTGCTTGTTTATACGAATTCTGAAGACCAAGAGAAGACAACTGTAGCCAGCACTGCAAGTCTAACATTGGTGTATGTGACTATCGTACTAGAATGGGGAGGGGCAGGGTTACTTGTAGTCTCTGGATTAAATATTATGCTTAGGTGTCACCCTTTTTAAAGGCTCTATCAGGAACACTGAGGATTGATTTAGCATAACTAAGAATCAGGCAGCTGGGAACCCCCATGGGATTTGCAAACCAAATACTAAAAAGAATAAACTGAAGCATGAAAGAGATAAACTGGCTGCTGAGTTAGCTCCTTTGTATTTCTGCCCTACATCAAAGTGGAATTAGAGTTTAACATTTTGTTTTGAAGAATCAACCCCTTAAAGAAAACACATGCTTTATCTGTAAGCAAAACAACTGGATTTGAATCGGTGACCCTTGGCTCCCTCATCACATCCTGGTCTAAGTATAAGGATGAACATACTTAGACTAAAATCTTTTCATTTGAGGGACCATCTCTGCTATATGTCTTTGCAGAGCTCAGCACAATGGAGCGGGTGCCACCACAATGCAAATCAGTAAACAAGTAACTTTAGATCTGAAAGACCCAAAGGCTTTTCCAATCTGGTTGTCTATCTTACTAAGCTCCTCTGAGCAGGAGCTTGTCTAGCATTTATCTCAAGTGCCACACGTACTTATAGGACTAAAACAAGAACATCTGTTATACCAGGGGGATTATCCCCCTGGATTAGGCAATCCATTACCCTTGCCAGAGGATATCACCCAGACTGTGCTTCCTCAGACACTAACCCAATCTGTTAGATCAGAAACTTCCAATCCCAGGAGTGGGAGATCTTCTGGAGACGTGTACCCCCATTCTATCAGGAATAGAGTGGGGCAAAGTGCAGCACAGATTATAAATACAAGATTTCAGTTTTGAGCAAACACTTAGCTGACAATAGCAAGCTCCCCAAAGAGACCTCAGATGGCACCCCATGACCCTCTTCTCCTCATTACAAGTACAGTAACATATGTGCAGTGGCGAGAGCTGAAGGATGTGCCTGCCCACCAAGAATGGCAGACACATGCGTGGGCTCTGTAGCAGATGCAGTTACCTTCGGTGCCCCATGACAATCATGCGCAGCTTGTCTCCAAGGTCCTGCATTTCATGGATCTGGACAAAAGTTCCTGTCTGGTAGATTTCATTCAGGTTTTCCACCACGTCAGATTCATTGCTGATAAAATTTAAAGGTAAACATTACATAAACATGAGACAGACAAGGTAGGTGAGGTAATATTTTTTTGGACCAACTTCCAAGGTACAAGCTCTCGAGCTACAAAGAGCTCTTCAGGTGTGGGGAAGGTAGCAGTGTGTCCGAGTTAAATACATGTTGGAACAGACAAGCAGAAGGGGTAATATGTTGGAAGAACTCACGTTAGATTGTTATGCATAAAGGGTTTGAGTGGGCAATTAAGGGTAACATGTTACAGTGTGGCATATTACAAATAGCTGTAATGAAATCCATGGCTTTTGGTTCTAGCAGAATTATGAATTTAGGTTCCCAGGCTCATCTTTTATCTTTTGAAGATGTTGGGCAGGTTTCCCTTGAGGAACAAGTATTGAAAGATCAGATATGGGGTGATCGCTTTGTGAACAGTATTTGCCCAAAGGTGATACAGTGTTTTTGGCAACTCCCTCCCTGAACCCCAGCACCTGGCCCCCATGTATTCTGTTGTGGGTTTTTTTGTTTTTTGTGGGGGGTGGGGGTGTCCTAAAGCATCAGAGATGGCCACATCTGGAGATGGGACACTGGGTGGGGTGGGCCAGGGCTTTCAGGTTGCACTGAGCATTCTCTCTCTCAGATGCTGGCTGGCTGGTTCGTGCTCACATGCTCAGGTCTAATTACCCCAGATCAGATAGGCAGTTTTTCACTTTCCTCTGAGGCATGGAGCACAGGCCACACTTGCTGGGATTATCTAGGTACATCTCACTTAAGCCCTGCCATTGCAGAGGCCTCGGGCACTGGGGCACCTCGGTCCTGCCTATTCTTGGCTAGTGGCATATAACAGCTTAGTCTTCTGTGGGATGTAACATTTGCATTTAATTTTAGATACAGGTTTAGTGTGCAGGTGCTGGTGACCTGTGAAATACATGAGGTCAGACTAGAGGATCCAGTAGTCCTTCCAGGCCTTAACCTCTACTGCTACCTTTACACTGGCGCACACACTTGTGTATTTACCCATTCATATGCTCATGCATTTATCACCCTATGCTATGCTGGACACAGGTAAAAGCTGTGACACTGCACCCCATATTCTTCAGTGATATTATGATTGTAGCATAATTATTTTATGCAAGATAAGTTATGTGAGGTGTCATTATACAAGTTATTTGCTGAATATGATTATCCTATTTGTATGCACGTATCATTTTTGTATCTGAAGTTATAAATACTGACTATGTATCTGTACTTCAAATATAGTTACACCTGGGTAACACCCACTAGTCAAGATGCTTTCAGTCTAGATAGTGGGTGGAGAAGGGCCTATTCAGGACAATGGGCCATTAGAAAGAATAATAGGGCCTTAGGAGACGCTTATCTCCCACCTGGTGAGCCTTCCTGAGAACGCTACAGACTCTACAAGGACATATGACCAGGCCACATGACTGAACTCTATTTTGGGGTATCTATTTTTCCCCACACACTGGTCTGGGAACTGGTTTTGGAACAAAGGGTTCCTGCCATATGTTAAAGCTATACAATGCAGGGAGTGACATCATCTAGGCTTGTTCACTCCCCACACGAGAAGACTTCTGGAAACACCTGAGGAACGAAGACTGAACTGGGGGATTTCTAGCCTGTGTACGAAACACCTGGGGATTCCAAGCTGCAAAGCAAGTGTAGCTTGTGCCTTAAGAATCTACACGTCTGCCTGTACCATCAGTTAGGGTGAGAATTTGCTAATTCATATCCAGTCTATTTAGTATATTAAGCTTAGTTTGCATTTTTTGTTTATTTGCTAGGTAATCTGCTTTGATCTGCTTGCTATCACTTATAATCTATCTTTTGTAGTTAATAAACTTGTTTTTGTTTTAATCTAAACCAGTGAGCTTTGACTGGAGTGCTTGAGGAAAATCTCTGCTTGGTTACCACAAGTGTGCATTGTTCTCTTCACATTGAGGGAAGAGACGGACCGGGTATTAAACCCATATACTGGCCAGATTTAACCAGAGCAGGACAGTACTGCTCTGGGGTCCTGGGCTGGGAAGCTGGTGGTTAGAGAACCTGCATGAAACTGCAGCTGGGTGTCCCTACCTGGGTGAATGCTGATGAAAGTGCAAGCTGGAGGGCTTTGCAGCTTGTCACAGGCTGGTGGGCCAGGGCGCTCAGTGGCACCCCAGTTCCAAGTGACACCCCAGGGGGAACCTATCACACAAGCATACTTGCATCCACTCTGCCACCTTTTTGTTACATACCTTTAGCATTAGAATTTCAGGGGTGGTAACCCAGGGTTATGTGCATCACAAGAAGACCCTCCCTGCAGTGTGTTATTGGTCCTGTCCGCTACTGTCACACATTTGTTGATGTCAGTGCCCACTCACCCTTTTCTCCTGGCCAACTTAGTAGAAGACATGGAGCAAGTGACTGACAATGCATTTCAGCTCCTTTTTTCAGGACAAACATGTGCATTGCAGCATGTACCTAGCAAGAATCTTAGGTGAATGTACTTGGACCTCTCTCACACACCAAAGATGGGTGACCGGGAAGGTGACTGATGCACTGTCACCCTGTGAGACAAAGAAACAAGAAACTGCCAGTGTCGTGACTGTATGACCATGGGTGGACTGCCGCCTCTGGACCAGAACCACCAGCAAAGTGTGGTAGGATCACATTGTCTTGAAAACTTGGGATCATGACCAGTGGCTGCAGAACTTCAGAATGAGGAAGCAGATGTTCATGGAGTCCTGTGAGAGCTGGCCCCAATCCTACAGTGGCAGAACTCTCTGATCCAGAGAACCATACTGATGCAGAAGCAAGTGCCAGCTTCCAGAGAGCAACAGTCAATGCTGGACAGCTACCAGTAAATCACAAACCACTTCAGAGTGGGGAAATCCACTGTCAGGCTTGTGGTAGTGCAGGTTTGGGTAGCTATCAACCCTCTCAAACCCATGGCCAGAAATTATAGCTGGGGTCCAGAGAATGGGGTTTCTGAACCGCGTGGAGGCCATTAACTGCACTCAAATCCCCAAACTTTGTCCACTGAAAGGAGCGAGTGAGAATGTCTGCCTGAATAGTAATCTTTTCAACTTTCTTCAAGGCTTAGTAGATCACCAAGGCAGGTTCGTGAACACTAATGTCAGACATAAAGGAGAGGTTCATGATGCCAAGGTGTTGAGGAGACTGGGATTGCACTTGAAGGGACTTTATTCCCCAGAAATGACATGGGTCTATATAGTGTCTCCATGCCCAGAGTTATTTGGGGGACCCTTCATACTGCTCCTACACTGGCTAATGAAACCCTACCCTAACCAATCCAGTTGAATTCAACTTCAAACTAAGCAGCTGCAGGATGATAGAGTGCAACTTTGGGTGGCTGAAGACTTGTTAGCTATATCTACACAACCAATTGGATGCCAATGCCATCTGCATTATGTGGCCAGCTGTGTGCTTCATAACATTTCCGAGAATAAAGGAGAGTACTTTAGAACAGAGTGCACAGGACAGGACTGGTGTGCAAAGCCTTTACAGACAGCATGATCCAGTGAATGTTCATGCTGGTGCTGGATCACAGCAGGCCAGGAAAATCCAGGATGCAATTCATGCCTATATCTTGGAACAGCAGGCAGGCAGGGGGTGAGTCACCTCAGCCAGGTCCCAAACTAAGCACCACACCCCATACATGTGCAGTAAAAAAGACAACAGGGAACATTCCCATTCACTTGTGTTTCAATTAGCAGTTTAGTTCCCCTCCTGCTGATGGTCATTAGCCTGTCATTTAGATAATGACTTGTTATGGGTAGTTGGGGCAGGGCACCTCCACAGTTATAACATCTTCTGCTTTATGACCGTTCTGCCCAGTTAAATTGCATTCATAGTTTTTTCCATTTTGTGTTAATGGTCACAACTGTTAGCCAGACCACAGTTTGGGGGGTGGGGGGGAGAATTACTCAATGCTTGTAGGACCCGGAGAATAGTTGAAGAAGGCGTTGGGAGGGGCTTTTACAACTGGCATCTGTGAGGTGTGCAGGGATAAGGGCACTTGCAGGCTGTTAACTCATCAGTAACCCCATGGTTCAGAGTGGTCAGTTTTGGTGGGTGAGAGTTGAGGGGCCATTTTAGCACTGTTCTGTAAGCAGTGGCAGTTATTCCACTTTGCTTTTCCTGTTCTGTTTTGTCAAACCCATAGGAAACTTTATCCACTCTTTCCTCCTCCTCCTTCCCCAGTTAATAAAGTTACGTTATTTCTGTGCACATTGCACTTTCCAACTGTCTCTGGCTTATTACATTATATTCTCATACCTGGACGGAGAGGAGGGGATAAGTTTGGAGGGAGAGAGAGGACCTGGCAGTGTTTTGCCCTGGGGAGTTACGCAACTCAAGGTGCCAAATGGTAGGGCCCAAGCCAAAAGGGGGTGGAGGGAGACAAATGTTATGCTTTCATCACAGCCCGAATGAAGGGTCCACACATATGTAAAGGAAAATAACATTTATTGAAACTAGTACATGTAGCATAACTCTGAACAGTTTTTCAAAAGGAACTATGAAAGACAGCAGAATGGATCAGACTCCCAAGAACATTAAACTTCAAAGCATATGGCGTGGTGTCCTTGGCTTTGATCTCCCCACTCCCGCAGACAAGCGGGACAAATGGGGACAACTCCTGCACAGGGTTTGAGAGCCGACATATGCTGGCCTTCAGGCACAGTCTTGGGTTTATTGTTTGCTTCCTGCATGGTCACAGTGCTCCCCCAGGAGGGGTTTTGGTGCAGCATGCTGTCCCTGAAGTCTTTCAGCCTCCCCCTTGTCACGGGGGGTGGGGGGGCTGTTTGGATCCTCTGCCTGAGCAACACCCTGGCCTGCAGGAGAAGTAGCAGCTGGGGGATGAGGAGGAAGTTGCTAATTCCTGGACCCTGGCAGTGGCTATTGCGGCAGGTGGGACCCAAATCCTTTCCACATCACTTGTGCCAGGAACTGCAACAGGACATGCTCCTGGTCCCTTCGGGAAAGCTCCTGCTCCTTGCATTCCTGACTCTGGAAAAAGTGTTCCTCCTGCTCAACACCCTGTTCCTCCTTTTCCCTCAGTTAAACTGCTCCTGGTTTCTTCTGTTGATGCCAATGAGCAGTGTCCTTCATCTGCCCCTACTGTCCCTGGGCTGCTGCTGCTCCTGGCCCCCAGGAGGAATGGGTTCACACTCCTCAGCAGAAGGACCTGCCAAGTCAATCAAAAGACCAGCATTCTATCATTTTCTTTCCTTTCAAAGTGTGTAAGAAATCCCCTCTACATAATACAACTTTGCTGTTGAAGGTCACAATATAGATACCGTTCAGCATTTCAGGAATGATTGTTTCATTACCCTTCTTTCTCAGACAACTTTTACAGCCCCCGAGAAAGCAGCACCTCCTGAAAGCGGTAGGTAGCATGAAATAGTAGTTTTTAAAAATTTACTGTCTTTAAATGTGTGATTGGGATGGTGGGTGCATTTATTTCAGGGGCAATGTTAACCATTACAATGTCTTCTTTCAAGGCTGGCCATCATTTGGATGAAACATGTTTGAGAGTAATCAGACTGAGAAAGGGAGGTGCCTTTCCAGTCCCATGGTGGGGACCTAGCAATCTATGCCAGAGAGACGTTTGTGCTGCTTCTCACCTCTCTACATGTCGCTGAATGGAAGGGATGGTGAGCTGGAAAGGTGGGCCAAGCACATTTGCGCTGCCACTGAACCTTAAGAACCAGCTGGAGTTTCTGCTGCACCAGAAATGTGCAGATGTACGCTTATGGGACTGGAAGGCAATCTGAATGGAAACAGACTACATTCTAAGATAGCTGATGGAGCCTGTGTGGAGGGGGAGAAGAAAACCACTGCAAATGCCTAGCCACCACCAAGTGAGCCCCTGGGCCCCTTTGTTCAGCGACGAGCAGAGACAGGAATGGGGGGGGGGAGGGGAGAAGGAGAAGAAGAAATCACACAGCAACTGTACTTTGTTCCATGAACTTTCCAGCCAAGACCACAAGCCACTCTCCTCCCCACTGCAAAGGGACACAGTATTGTGTCTGTGCAGCCACCAGAGTGGAACCCCCATCTGCCCCCCTTCCTCCGGCTTGCGAAGCCTGGCTCCAAGCAGGGAGCCCCCAGACACTAGGACAGATAACCGTTGTCCCATTCCTCGGAGAAGCAATGGTTCCCCTTCCTTCTCCTTCCTGTACGTAACTCACCATTCCTGATACTAAACACCCCGCTCCACCCCCGCTATGGCTCCTGTTTGGTGAGGGGCAGGGGGGATGTTACTGTAACAGAAGTTTGAGATCTTGAGAGACAAAACAGTTGCAACTTTGAAGAACCATTAATCTTGTACAAATGCCCTGTCCTCCACCTTGACCTTTCTACCCCCACCCTTGCTGTCAGCCAGTTGGCTGATGAACTCTCAGACCCAGGGACAATATGATAGTTTGCTGATAATCTGTTCAATAACTTCTGCCATAAACTTTATGGTGATTTGTGGTAATTCAATAAAATGTTGAATGTCTTGGTCAGGGACCATTTGAGATGGGGAGGGGAGGAAGTAGCCTTCCAGTCCTGCATAGCCCCGGAGAAAGAGGGAGGGGATATTGGCAGGGTGAGTGGGATTTAACTTACCAGCCTTGGGTTCTGGTTCCTGGTGAGTCTTGGGGTCCTCCTCTGGCTCATCCAGAGGGGCTTGCTGAGCTGGTTCCTCAGGCAGAGGTGCAGGATAAATTGCTCCTCTTCCTCTGGGTCTACTGTGGCTGCCACCTCCACAATCCCCATTTCCTCCTTGCCCTGGGTTTAGATGCGGACACCCATGCACCTGTGTCCAGTTGACAGTGTAGACGTGGCTGTCAGACAATGAGGCCTGTGGGGTTGAGAGTCACCTCAGGCTCCGTACTGGGGACCCTGGAAAGCCATAGGTCCAACTCCTTGAAGACGGGGCATGTTGGAGAACTCCTTCCGGAGTGACCGCTGGAGTCTTTTGCCTTTCAGTTCCACAGCCTGACGTATTTTACCCGTTCCTGGCACTGAGCCAGTCTGGTGAATGCCCACCTGCACCAGCCTCTCTGAATCTTCCTGGTAAAGATGGATGTTCTTGGTGCTGTGGGAGAAGTTGTGGACAGTGAATGCTGACCACACATTGATGAGCGGGTGTGCTCAGCTGACCACATGGCAACTCTTGGAGCAGATTCCATGTTCGCTTATAGTGGTGAAAAGAGTTCCGTGGAAAAAAAACTGTTCTGTAGTGGTCAGTACAGCTCACTACTGGTGATAGAGGTGGGGGACCAGGACCTTTATAGATCTGGGTAAGGGTCAAGCAGGAAAGGGTCAGTCCATTGTGGGAATGGAGGACTAGGATCTGGTACACACCCCTTACCCATACAAATTGACATGGGTACTGGGCTGTGGCACAGCCCATGGCGTGTTCATACTCATCATGCTAGTATTCTTGCCCCATGCACACCTCAAAATCCGTGTTTCTTTGGTTTAGATGAGGATGGCAGGGGGTTCTGGCACAACCATTCATATAAACCCCTGTCCAGTCACCACTGTAGACACAGCCTATGACATTCAGAATCTACCTCGGAGATATTCAGTCTGGAAAATGTGGTGAAGGAGCAACACACTGGGTCAACACTGACTCCTTAGACTCCTTCTCCCTATTGTCGGATACTAATTGTTTTGTTCACGCCATTGTGTATGTGGTCTCCACTCAAAGTTCTAATGAATACTTGGAACCTCTTACTTACTGTTGATCAACGGTTTTAAGGCCTTTTCTACAGAAGGAAAAAGCCAAGACCCATAATTCTCTACCAGCAGTAGCAATGGTGGAAGATGTAGCAGTGGTAAACAAAGGTAACAGACAAGGTTCAGCCCTATTTACCACTATGCTACATCTTCCACCATAGTGACCACTGAAAGAATTAAGGGACTCAGCTTTCCTAGTGCACTCCCAGCATAATCATCAACCTCATTAGTATATTTATATATAGAAAGAGATATCACTTACTTGTCATCTTTCTTCAAAAAGACACCAGCATAAGGCTGGGCAAGGCGAACTTTTCTCCTCAGCAGCTCCACTAGCTTCTTATTTTTCACCTAGGATAGCAATGAGTTTTAAGTAAAAATTCAGAGCAGGCTTCCCAGAAGCTTTCAGCTCCTGTCACACAGGAAGGATTGGCTTGTGGTTACAGACCAGGACTGAGTTAGGAAATCTAATCTGGGCTACCTTCCCAACTCTGGTACAGACCTCCTGGGACCTTCAGCAAGCCACTCCAGTCCTTTCTGACCCACCAAAGTCACACACACACACAGCTGTGAAACATGGCTGTTGGGTAACACTGATAAACTAGTTTTTCTTGCCTGTACTGACACCCCACACAAGCAAGAAAAGCATGTTAGAGAACCTTGGGAGGCTTCTAAACTAAAACATGGTTACAACATGGGTTCCGGTTTCCTGTAAAACAGGAAATCAAGAGTAGGAATAAGTGGTCAATTTCCCCCATGGCTAAAGATGAGCAGTGAGTACTACATAGCTCCATACTAGGTCCAGGCTTGTTTAACATCTATTGAAAATCTGGAAAAGGGGATGAGCAGCAAGGTGGCAAAGTTTGCAGATGACACAAAATTGTTGAAGTTAGAACATCGGAAAGACTTAACTAATCTGGGTGACTGGGCAACACAATGGCAGATGAAATTCAGTAATGGCAAGTGCAAAGTAACACACTGAGCTTTCTTGGGGCCCAGTCCAAGGCTGTGGAACGAACTCCCTCAGAAACTACTGGCCATCACAAACCTCTCCCAGTGCACTTTTGACCTGCCTTCTCTAACAAATATATAGTAGCATGTACACATACAAATTTTAAAATCAACATACTCCCTGCACACATTTGTCCCTCTGGGAAGAGGATGAGAACAAACATGTGACATGTTAGTTACATTGCTTAACACATTACTGAATGGTGCTCAAATATACTACACTGATAAGCACAGTACAAGAACCTATAGAGAATAGAACAGACATCTTTAAGGCAAATTTGTTCAGTTGGCTATTTGGAACATATCTGCCCTTCCTAGACAGACATTGGGCACAGTGAGTACTGATGAGTATAGAGAACTACAGCAAGGGAGGGAATTTCTCTGTGTGTGTTAATTCAGATTTAAGCTAGATACAAACACTAAGGAAGTATGAGAGAATATTAAAAGGAATATGAGTATTTAAGATAAGTAAACATTAAAGTTTCCCTAGGCAGGTTATTATGATACATGAACAAAGAAACTTTTTAAAAAAAGATTTCACTTTGCAGCTTTTGTCTTACACCATCTTGAAAAAGGCAAAGAAACTGCCTCTTCTTCCAATCCTCTTCCCCCTACTGCTACAAGCAAATCCTCCTATTCCATTCCTTAATGGCTCCATGACCAGGACCAAACCAACACTAATCATGAGAGCACTCCAAAAATTAAAACAGTGCATGCAAAAGTGTGTAACTTCTGTTTGCATTCTCTATACAACAGACAGTTTTAACATTCGCTGCAGAACAAGTGCTACTGAAAAACCAGTCACAACAAATCTCTCCCTATAGTGCTCCTGAATTTGAAGTGTTGTGTAAATGCTACAATGAGCAATAAACTTTTGGTTGATTTAATGCAGTCCCTGTTTTTGCCTTGATGCTGCTATTTCTGTTAATCAACTCTTAGTATACTGTCCTGCTATTGATGCCAGCGTAGGAAGTCTGTGGGACTATAGGGTTACAAAACCAACAAGAAAAATAACAACCAGACTTCAGAGAGCTTGAGTTTCAGAAAGATCAAGGCCAAAATCCCATCTTTGCCTGTAAATGACATTGAGCTGTTGAAGTGAAATATAGTCATGGAAAGGGAATCAGCTTCAATCACCCTCCATGCTATTTCACTCCAAATTTGTTCAGAATGGCAAACAGAGTTTACAGCAGGTGTAGTCAATAGGCAGGCCAAATCCAGGCCATCAGTCACTTTTCAATGGACTGAAGCAGAGCAGAAGCAGGCAGAAAGAATGTTGCACAGGCAACCTAAATATTGGCATTTTTTAACTTTTAAGTACTTGAATTTGCAATGTAAATAGCTTTCTTCTAACAGCTATGATTAGGGCTCCATGTCTGTCACAGAGGTTGCGGAATTCACGGATTCCATGACTTTCTGTGACTTCTGCAGCAGGAGCAGCCGCAGCTTGGCAGCCCCCAGAGAGGTCCCAGGGGTGGCCGGATCAGCGGGTGGGGGCCAGAGCAGGTGCTGGTCGGCGGCCCCTGATGCTGCTGGCCCTGCCCCGCCCCCCCAGGTTTCCCCCCAGAGCAGGGATCCCCTGCCGGGGCAGTGGCTTCCCCCCCCACCTGGGCAGCAGGGCTCCCCCCGGGGCCCCCCCCCCCCCCGGAACGGCAGCTCCTCCCCTCCAGCTAAGATTTAGTCAGGGGTATTTATAGTACAAGTCATGGACAGGTCACGGGCCGTGAATTTTTATTTATTGCCCATGACCTGTCCATGACTTATTAAAAATACCCATGTCTAAATTGTAGCCTTAATTATGACACTTGTTTAAAAAAAAGACCTCCCCAGCCTCATTCAGTGAAAAGACGGAACATGCCTTGGGAATTAAATCAACTCTGTGTAATGACTGACGCTGTTTGTAGGATCTCAGTCTCATTTGCTCTAGAACTTGAAAGGTTTATACTAGGGCTGTTCATTAATTGGAGTTAACTCACGTAATTAACTTAAAAAAATAATGATAATTGCACTGTTAAACAATAGAATACCAATTGAAATTTATTAAATATTTCTGGATTTTTTCTACATTTTCAAATATATTGTACTCTGTGTTGTAATAGAAATCAAAGTGTACAGTGCTCACTTAACTTTTTTTTTTTTACAAATATTTGCACTGTAAACAAAAGAAAGTATTTTTCAATTCACCTCATACAAGTACAAGTGCAATCTCTATCCTGAAAGTGTAATTTACAAATGTAGATTTTTTTTTGTTATGTAATAGCACTCCATGTAAAACTTTACAGCCTAGGAGTCCACTCAGTCGTACTTCTTATTCAGCCAATCGCTAAGACAAACAAGTTTGTTTACATTTACGGGAGATACTACTGACTGGTTCTTATTTACAATGTCACCTGAAAGTGAGAACAGGCATTCGCATGGCACTGTCGTAGCCGGCATCGCAAGATATTTACGTGCCAGATATGCTAAACCTTCATATGGCCCTTCGTGCTTCATCCACCATTCCAGAGGACATGATTCCATGCTGATGATGCTCGTTAAAAAAATAATGCGTTAATTAAATTTGTGACTGAACTCCTTGGGGGAGAACTGTTCTGCTTTATCCACATTCTGCCATATATTTCATGTTATAGCAGTCTCGGATAATGACCCAGCACATGTTCATTTTAAGAACACTTTCACAGCAGACTGACAAAATGCAAAGAAGGTACCAATGTGAGATTTCTAAGGATAGATACAGCACTCAACCCAAGGGTTAAGAATCTGAAGTGCCACCCAAAATCTAAGAGGGATGAGGTATGGCGCATGCTTTCAGAGGTCTTAAAAGAGCAACACTCCAATGCAGAAACTACAGAACCCAAACCACTAAGAGAGAAAAATCAACCTTCTGCTGGTGGCATCTGACTCGGATGATGAAAGTGAACATGCGTCAGTCTGCTCTGGATCATTATCGAGCAGAACCTGTCATCAGCATGGATACATGTCCTCTGGAATGGTGGTTGAAGCACGAAGGGACATATGAATCTTTAGCACATCTGGTACGTAAATATCTTGCAATGCTGGCTACAACAGTGCCATGCAAACGCCTGTTCTCACTTTCAGGTGACATTGTAAACAAGACGTGGGCAGCATTATCTCCTGCAAATTGTAACCAAACTTGTTTGTCTGAGGGATTGGCTGAAGTAGGACTGAGTGGACTTATAGGCTCTAAAATTTTAGATGATTTTATTTTTGAATGCAGTTTTTTTTTTTTTTTTAATACACACAATTCTACATTTGTAAGTTCAACTTTCATTATAAAGAGATTGCACTACAGTACTTGTATTAGGTGACTTGAAATATACTATTTCTTTTGTTTTTTACAGTGCAAATATTTGTAATAAAAATAAATATGGAGTACTGTACACTTTGTATTCTGTGTTGTAACTGAAATCAATATATTTGAAAATGTAGGAAACATCCAAAAATATTTAAATAGTAATCTATTATTGTTTAGCTGCGTGATCAATCATGCGATTAGTTTTTTTAATCGCTTCACAGCCCTAGTTTATACAGAACAAAGCAAGGGACTGCATGAAGAGAAAGGATGGTCCCGCAGTTAAGCAGGTGAACGTCACACAAGAGAACTCAATTTTATCCCTACCACTGCCACAGAGTTCCTATGTGATGTGTATAAGTCACTTAAGCCAAACTTTTCACTGGTCACTAACTGTGTTCTTCATTTTCTGGGTGCCCAACCTGTGATACCAGACGCCTGATTTGCAGAAGCACTGAGCACTCACAATTGCAACAGAAGTAGTTTAGACCTGTGGCTGCTCAGTGCCTCTGGCAGTAAGGCAGTGTGATCAGGAGGAATAAGCACACAGTTGGGAATCAGTAGGCCCCTATTCCAGCTCTGTCACTGACATTGTGTGGCCTGAGGCATCTGTTGCAGGTTTCCCAGCTGTAAAATGGGAATATAATACTAATGTATCTCCAGTGCTAAGTAAGAGTATTTGTAAGGCACCCAGCTACTATGGTGATGAGCACCTTAGAAGAGACAACGAGGAAATGAATAATTACATTTTCAGAGTAGGGTTCGACTTGTGGTAGTAAACAGTTTGAAGCTACACACTGAATGTTGAGATGAGGACAGAAGGAATACTTAACAGATGCCTCATCCCCAAAGCATCATCCATCCAGTGCACTGAATGAATGCGGTGGGAGCATATGGAACCTAGTATAGCATCATGTAATTAAAGGCTACCTACCATTAATGCATACATAGAGGCTTATCAGATTTTGATTTTTTTAAATAATTTTGAGGAATGATAGATATAAATAGAAAAAAGTTTAAAAATGTCAATATTCACAGCTACACAAAATTATGGGTTAAGTGTTTAAAATGTTTATATATACATTTTTACAGCTGTGGGAAATTACAGAGGAATCAGACAATCAGGGAGTCAGAAAATTATTTAATGATAGTAGACATTGAGCTTTTTAACCATTAAATCACAAACTATCATGATGTGTTAAAATATACAAAGTAAATATCCTTAAGTCAAACTAGTAAGTTCTCAGGCAGCAATTTTATTGCTTTTTCTATCATCATCATCATCCATGGAATTAGTTTCTCATAGATTTGAGTGTGTGTATATGGTGAAATAGACATTTACCAACACTTATTAATAAAAATCTAATCCTTCCAAGCCTATCTATATACAGGGGGGCAGAATGAATGTTGCACAAGAAACCCAAATTTTGGCATTTCCTAATATTTGAGTGTTTGACTTTGAAACCCAAACAAACATAATTATAATAAATAACCATACAGGAATTAAAAGTTACATTGCTCTGACTTTTGATATTTTCACTCTAAGATCAGCATCAATAAAACTGTCAATACAGCACTACCAGGTGCTAAGAATAAATATTTACATGTTCCAAATGCTTAATATCCACAAAATAAAGTCCATCCATCCTCCTGACTCAAACAGCATATTCAGTTTCAGATTTAGATGTGTTGTTAAATACCTGAAAATTGTGTGATAAGGGTTCCAAACCATACAGCTGCACAAAAAAGTAGGACAGGAAACTCAGGAGGTCATCTAGTTCAACCCCCTGCTCAGGACCAATCCCCAGACAGATTTTTACCCCAGTTCCCTAAATGGCCCCCTCAAGGATTGAACTCACAACCCTGGGTTTAGCAGGCCAATGCTCAAACCACTGAGCTATCCCTCCCCAAAGCAAGAACTGCTACAATTTAAGCTTAGGCTCCCTTCCAAAGTGAACATGGCCAGGCATATAACTAGAAAGGTCACTATCAAGGTCAGCATGCCCCGAAATGTGACACTCTCTCTCTCTGTGGTTTCTTTGGTGTTTTGACTGAAAGATGCAACCATAAAAAGTAAGTAATAAACTATGGAAGTGAGACTCATCACTGCCACTTTAAGGACATCAGGAATACATCATGTTCACATACATCTGAACATGTGCACCCAAGGCTGAATCAAGGACACAATCACTATGGTAATAAAAACACTGACATTCAAGGGCAACCTAAAATTTACTTGGTAAATCTAGCTGCAGTGCAATCTCCAACTGCCACAAGTTGGTTTTACATAGTGGTAAACAAGATGAACAGCTGGAACTGGGAAGAGATAAAATAAACTTTAACTATGCAAGTCCTCTGCGTCTGGGTCCAAGAGGCTAAGCAAAGCTCTCTCTGGACTCCTATTTTTGTACCCTGCCTAGTCACATGGCCCTTGCATACCCCTCTCCTTCCTATCTACCAAGACAAAGGTGAGAGGTGATGTCAGTAGAACAACTGGCCTCCAGTAGTAATAATACTTTAACCTTCTTTTTACTATAGTTCTGCCACAGACTTGCTAACAGAACCCAAGAATCCTGGCTCCCTGTCCCTACTAACATGTCCAGTCTTGGGCTTGTCTACAGACAAAAGTTGTTCTGCTTTCACTATATATGGGATAGCAAATAAGCTATGCCAGCCCTTATGACGACCCATTACCCCAGTATAACTGCAAACATACTAGGGGTTGTACCAGTATAAGAATCACACCCTTAACTGACAGTTACTCTACTACAAAATCTGTGCATAGATCAGGGCGCAGCATCGACTGCAATAGGTGGGCTCCCCGAAAGGCAGGCTCATCTTCTGCATGACTGGGATGCAGCAAGGGTTGGGTTTTAATATTACTTTGCCAGTCAACATCCCGCTATTCTAGGCTGGCAGAGAGCTCCTCTCCCTCAGTGTGGGTCCAGAAGCTTTAGCTCAGGTTGCAGGGGCACAGGCTTCAGGGCCAGACAGTCTCTGTCTCCCCAGAGCTGGCAGGATGCAAAGGAAGTGGGAGGGTCTGTGCCCCCGCAGCACGACCCCTGTACCTGGATGCATTAGGCAAAGAGAGGAGCTAGGGCCGCCCAGCGGGGGGGGGGAGTCCGTGTCTCCGCCGGGAAAGAGGAGCAGTGCCCAGCCCTGGGAAAGGAGAAAGGGTCGCGACTACTGTGATGAAATGGAGAACGGGGCTGCAGATAGTGACCTCCCGGGCAGGGCACACGGGATGGCGTCCCAGCCCCAAGGCACGGAGTGGGTGCCCTGCGGGAGAAGCGGGTAGGAATAAGGGATGTGGGGAGCCGGGCTGGCCAACCGGGCGGCAGGGAGCGTGGCGGCTGTCGGCCCGGAGGGGGGAAGCGCCGGGCTGCCCGCGGAGTCTGGCCCCGTTACCTCGAGGATCTTGATGAAGCGCGGGAAGACGGGGTTGCGCGTCACGGCGATGAGCGGCACGTTGGGGAAGCGCTCAGGAATGAGCAGCGGGGTCAGCGCCGTCATGGCCGGGGGGGCCCCGGCGGGATCGGCTCCGCCGCCCCCCCCATCCTCGGCTCCGCCGCTCTCGAGCCCGTCCCCACCGCCGAGGCTGCCCGGGCCACGCAGGTGTCGCCGGGGGCCGACGCTGAGACTGGCGAGGGGAGATGGGGCCGGGCCCCGCGGAGCCCACAGCGCCCACGGGGAGGCGGAGGAGCAAGCCGCGTACACCCGCCGACGAGCAGGACCGAGCGGGGCGAGGCCCCCGGGCAGCCCCAGCCGCCAGCAGCGCCACAGCCGCAGGTAGCGGGCCGCTGCCATTCCGCTGGCGTGCGCTCACTGCGACACCTCAGCCCCGCCTTGCGGGCGGTCGCACACATATGACGAATGCACGCATCTCCCACTGGGCATCGCTGCGCGTGCGCAGAAATGCCAACTTGGGTGACGGCGCCAATGCGCAGCGAGCGCAGGGAGGTAGGCGGCGTGCGCGTGTGGTGCGATGGGCCCGTCCCCGTCACGTGATCCGTCCGCTGCAGTCTTTGGCGAAGAGACGCATGGGCGTCAGTTCCCGGCGCGCTCTAAGGCCTCACCCACCCCAACGTCTTTGGGCCACGCCTAGGTCTGGCCCCACCCCGTGATAAGGCCACAAGCCCCGCCCTGCCTGGCCCCACCCCATAGACTGTCAGGGCTGGAAGGGACCTCAGGAGGTCATCTAGTCCCACCCCCTGCTCAAAGCAGGGCCAAGGGTGACCAGATGTCCTGATTTTATAGGGACAGTCCTGATATTTGGGGCTTTTTCTTATATAGGCTCCTATTACCGCCCACCCCCGTCCTGATTTTTCACACTTGCTATCTTCCAGCTAAATCACCCCAGCCAGGGCTTTGTCAAGCCGGGCCTTAAAAACCTCTAAGGAAGGAGATTCCACCACCTCCCTAGGTAACCCATTCCAGTGCTTCACCACCCTCCTAGTGAAATAGTTTTTCCTAATATCCAACCTAAACCTCCCCCACTGCAACTTGAGACCATTACTCCTTGTTCTGTCATCTGCCACCACTGAGAACAGTCTAAATCCATCCTCTATGGCATAGGCACCGACTCTGTGGGTGCTCCGGGCCTGGAGCACCCATGGGGAAAAATTACTGGGTGCTCTGCACCCACCTGCATCCAAGCTCCCCACCTCACCCCACTCCGCCTCCTCCCCTGAGCACGCCATATCCCCGCTCTTCCGCCTACCTCCCAGTGCTTGCCGCCGCCAAACAGCTGTAGCTGTTAGGGTTAGGGAGGGAGGGGGGAGGAGCGGGAACATGGCACGCTCAGGGGAGGAGGCAGGGCCGGGGTGGGGATTTGGGGAAGGAGTTGGAATAGGGGCGAGTTGGGGCGGGGACTTTGGGGAAGGGGTTGGATTGGGGGTGGGGGTGGAGTTGGGGCAGGGCCAGAGGCAGAGGGGCGTCGAGCACCCTCCGGCACCAGTAGAAGTCGGGGCCTATGCTCTATGGAACTATGAAGCTCTATGAAGGCTGCTATCAAATCCCCCCTCACTCCTCTTTTCTGCAGACTAAATAATCCAGTTCCCTCAGCCTCTCCTCGTAAATCATGTGCTCCCGCCCCCTAATCATTTTTGTTGCCCTCCGCTGGACTCTCTCCAATTTGTCCACATCCCTTGTGTAGTGGGGGGCCCAAAACTGAACACAACACTCCAAATGTGACCTCACCAGTGCCAAATAGCACCCTGAGATCCTGCTCTACCCAGGCTCACCTTCAGGACCCCCCGAGGAAACCAGTTCTGACCTGCCCAGCAACCCCATAGGGCCCTCAGGCCCTGCTTTGCCACACACCCCCCATAGTGCCCTCAGGCACCTCCCAGCCCCACCCCCATAGTACCCTGAGGCCCTGCCCTGCTGAAACCCCCCATAGTGCCCTCAGGCCCCTCCCAGACTTACCCCCATGGTGCTCTGAGGCCCTGCCTGACCCAGTTTTGCAATACTAACACTTACTCAAAAAGAACGTGGAAATCAACGTAAGTGGGCACAGGAGGAATGCTACTCTGCACTACCAATGTTGTTTGGCAGTGAAACAGAAGGCACTGGTTGCACGTGTGTTCACTGTACCTGCATCCTCTCTCTCGTTCAGCAGCTTCCCATCTCTCTGCATTTGGTTCAGCACGGTCTTCCTCTCTAAGGTGTGTATGTGTGTGTGGGGGGAGGTGTTGAACTGGGATGGGAAAGATGATGGGGATTGGAGATGGCGTGGGGATGAGCCACAATCCTGACATACACCTAAAGATAGATCACAGTCCCAACCTGCAGCCTCTTGCTGTTGAAGATGCACCACAGACTGGACTCCCAAGTCTCCTAGTATTAGCCCCCCAGTCACTGCTAAGAAACTTCGTTCATACAGGGTTGAGTTTGCATGGCAGTGCCTCGTGCCCTTCCAGAGTGTCACATGCACATATTTAAACCTCTACAAATAGGAAATAAAGAGGTAAGGTAAAACAAACTGGAAATCGGGAACTCCGGATCTAAGGTACACACCTTCTCTGTACCACAACCTGAACTGTGGCCCTGGAGCTGTCAATTGCCTCTAAATATGGTTCAGTGAGAGCTGCTGCAAAATGAGCAAACATGAAGAACGACTAACATCACCTCTGTGCCCTCCAGCTGCCTGTGCTGTGTTAGGGTAGCTCTGTTGACTGGTGTGTAGCTTACTATGGCAGGTTGCCCCACCTCACACTGTGATAGGAGAAGAGGAGAAGAAGGATTAGGAGGCCCTCATTTCTGCACTGACCTATGTGAGTTGGGCAAGCAAAGAAGCAGAATGGCCTTTTCTTGCCTGGGGATTTGTAGCAGGCTGGCAGCAGACATGACAGTGCAAGGGATGTCCCAATGGGAATCCTTAGAGCTGTGATCTCCAACCTTTTTACGCTCAAGATCACTTTTTGAATTTAAGGGCAAACCAGGATCTACCCCGCCTCTTCCCCAAGGCCCCACCCCTTCCCCAAAACCCTGCCCCACTCTCTCCATCCCCACACCCCGGCACTTGCTCTCCTCCACCCTCACTCACTTTCACTGGGCTGGGGTAGAGGGTTGGGGTTCGGGAGGGGGTGCAGGCTCTGGGAGGGGGCTCCAGGCTGGGGCAGAGGGTTGGGGTGCAGGAGGGGGTACAGGATGCTGGCTCTGGGAGGGGGGTCAGGGCTGGGGCAGGGGGTTGGGGTGCAAGAGGGGATATTGGGTGCTGGCTCTGGGAGGAGGCTCTGGGCTGGGGCAGAGTGTTGGGGTGCAGGAGGGGGTACAGCATGCTGGCTCTGGTAGGCGGTCAGGGCTGGGGCAGGGGCTTGGGGTGCAGGAGAGGGTATGGGGTGCTGGCTCTGGGAGGGGTGTCAGGGCTGGGGTTGAGGTGCAGGAGGGGATTGGGGGTGCAGGAGGGGATATGGGGTGCTGGCTCTGGGAGGGGGCTCAGGGCTGGGGTGCAGGAGGGGGTTTGGGGTGCTGGCTCCGGGTGGGGTATCAGGGCTGGGGTTGAGGTGCAGGAGGGGATATGGGGTGCTGGCTCAGTGCTGGGGTTTGGGTTGCGGCCTCTCACCGGACAGCACTTACCACTAAGGTAGGCTCCCTGCCTACCCTGACCCCACGCCGCTCCTGGAAGGGGACAACACGCCCCTGTGGCCCCTGGGGGTGGGGTGGGCGTCATGTGGCTCCGTGCGCTGCCCCTCTCTACAAGCACCGCCCCCATAGCTCCCATTGGCCACAGCTCCCCGTTCCTGGCCAATGGGAGCTGCGGGGGCGGTGCTTGTAGGCAGAAGCAGCGTGCAGAGGGAAACCCCCGCCCACGGGGCTGCGCTGGCTGCTTCTGGGAGCAGCGTGTGGGTGGGGCAGGCAGGGAGCCTGTCTTAGCAGCAGCCCCACTGTGCCACCAGAGATTGCGATCAACCGGTTGGTGACCATTGCCTTAGAGCAACAGACAAGGGGTGGTAACATCTGGTCAGTAGGGGGTGGTGTATGCAGAGTAGTTGAAATTGCTGAGTATAGGCGGGAGCAGCCAGCTGGTGTTCAGGAAGCCTGCCCTAAATGAAACTTTTGCCTTTGTGAGGACACAGTCTCTTCCTGTCCCCATGTTCTGTGTCTGCAGTACGCCATCTCATCAGAAGGAAAGAGTGGCACAAAGTCTGGCAGGGGCAGGGGCAGTGAGTTGTATGGGCCCATGGTGCCTGGGCTCCAGCAAAATTCTGGGCCCGGGGGTCTGGTTCCACCAATATTCGGGGCCAGGTCTCTCCCCCGGCCCCACCTGCCACCCCCACATTCCTCCCCCGAGCGTCCCTGCCTGCGCCCTGCTGCGCTCTGCTCTGCCGGCTCCCAGCATCAACTGCCGCCGCAGGGTCCTAGCCCAACCACTAGTGCCAGGGCAGGCTGACCCTGACTCTGCCCTTCCGCCTCGGACGGATGGACCCTTCCCTTTTGCGGCGGTATCATCTGTGACGGTGTACCCCATAAGGCTTCATAGATATATGCTTATGAATGTATATATGATATAACTGGAAAATGTTTTATGCTACATATGCTATGTAACATCTCTGTAAAGGTTATGATCGACTGAATCTATTAATCCTATTTGTTTGCATGTATCATTTTTGTATTCGAAGCTATGAATATTGGCTGGGCACTGGCTTGATTTTTAAGTAGCCTTAGGCCTGGTCTACACTACGAGTTTAGGTCGACTTTAGCCGCGTTAAATCGACTTAAGCCTGGACACGTTTACACTACGAAGCCCTTTCTGTCGACTTAAAGGGCCCTTTAAACCGGTTTCCTAACACCACCTCGACAAGGGGATTAGCGATAAAATCGACCTTAGGGGGTCGGAATTGGGCTAGTGTGGACGGAATTCGACATTACTGGCCTCCGGGAGCTATCCCACAGTGCTTCATTGTGACCGCTCTGGACAGCACTCTCATCTCAGATGCACTGGCCAGGTAGACAGGAAAAGCCCCGCGAACGTTTGAATTTCATTTCCTGTTTGCTCAGCGTGGAGAGCACAGGTGACCATGCAGAGCCCATCAGCACAGGTAACCATGATGGAGTCCCAGTCCCAGTCCCAGGATCGCAGAAGAGCTCCAGCCTGGACCGAACGGGAGGTACAGGATCTGATCGCCATCTGGGGAGATGAAGCAGTGCTCGCCGAACTCCGAAACAGTAAAAGAAACGGCAAAACATTAGAAAAGATCTCCAAGGCCATGAAGGACAGAGGCCATAACAGGGACGCGCGGCAGTGCCGCGTGAAAATTAAGGAGCTAAGGCAAGCCTACCACAAAGTCAGAGACGCAAACGGAAGGTCCGGGGCAGAGCCGCAAACATGCCGCTACTACGCGGAGCTGCATGCCATTCTAGGGGGTGCAGCCACCACTAGCCCAAGCGTGTTCTATGAGTCCCTCTCTGCAAACGGGGAAGCGGGTTCGGCGGACGAGGAAGATGAGGATGGAGAGAACATAGATAGCTCACAGCAGCAAGGAAGCGGAGAAACCAGTTACCCCAACAGCCAGGATATGTTTGTCACCCTGGACCTGGAAACAGTAACCCCCGAACTGACCCAAGACCCTGAGGGCACACAGGGGACCTCTGGTGAGTGTACCTTTGTAAATATTACACATGGTTTAAAAACAAGCGTGTTTAATGATTAATGATTAATTTGCCCTGGCAATCGCGGCCAGTACAGCTACTGGAAAAGTCTGTTAACGTGTATGGGGATGGAGCGGAAATCCTCCAGGGACATCTCTAGAAAGCTCTCCTTCATGTAATCCCAAAGCCTTTGCAAAAGGTTTCTGGGGAGGGCTGCCTTATCCCGTCCGCCATGGTAGGACACTTTACCACGCCAGGCCAGTAGCACGTAGTCTGGAATCATTGCATAACAAAGCATGGCAGCGTATGGTCCCGGTGTTTGCTGGCATGCAGACAACATCCATTCCTTATCACTCTTTGTTATCCTCAGGAGAGTGATATCATTCACGGTCACCTGGTTAAAATGGGGCAATTTTATTAAGGGGACATTCAGAGGTGCCCCTTCCTGGTCTGCTGAACAGAAATATTCCCCGCTGTTAACCACGCGGTGGGGGGGAGGGTTGAAGTGACCATCCCAGAGAATTGGGTGTGAGGGGGAGGGGAGTTAGTTGGGTTTGTGCTGCATGTTAAACCTGAAATCGCAGCCCCTCCTTTTACATTGCAAACCCATTTTAAATGGCACGGGTGCTTGGTATGGGAAATGAGGGCAGAACTGTTTGAAACCATCCCCACATGTTAAGAAGGTTAAAAAAGCCCAAAGACTATATGTCTTACCATGGCTGCCTGCAAGCTGAAATCTGTGTCCTGGCACTGCGTGAGTGATCTCTCACACCAAACCAGGAGACTCTCAATATAAGAGGAAAAATGCGACCTTGTAACGAAAGCACATGTGCTGTGTGATGTTGTGAACAGCAAAATCTAACGTGAAAGAGTCTACCCATTGTTCTCTAAAATGTATCTTTTTTAACAACCTCTCCCTTCTCCACCAGCTGCAAATCTTACTCCTTCGCAGAGGCTAGTGAATATTCGAAGAAGGAAGCGAAGGACGCGTGACGAAATGTTTACTGAACTTCAGACTGCCTCCCACGCTGACAGAGCACAGCTGAATGCGTGGAGGCAGTCAATGACTGATTTTAAAAAAGCCCAATATGAGCGAGAGGAGAGGTGGCGTGCTGAATCGCGGGCTGAAGAGGAGAAGTTGCGTGCTGAAACGCGGGCTGAAGAGGAGAGGTGGCGTCAACTTGTAATCAGAAAGCAAGAGTCGATGCTCCGGCTGCTGGAGCATCAAAGTGATATGCTCCTGCGTATGGTTGAGCTGCAGGAAAGGCAGCAGGAGCAGAGACCGCCGCTACAGCCCCTCTGTAACCAGCAGCCATCCTCCCCAAGTCCCATTGCCTCCTCACCCAGACGCCCAAGAACACGGTGGGGGGGCCTTCGGCCACCCACTCACTCCACCCTAGATGATTTCCATAGCAATAAGTTTTAAAGTTTTAAATTGGAGTGTGTCCTTTTCCTTCCCTCCTCCCCCACCCATCCCGGGCTACCTTTCAAATTATCCCCCTAGTTGTGTGCTGAATTAATAAAGAATGCATGAATGTGAAGCAACAATGACTTTATTGCCTCTGCAAGTGGTGCTCGAAGGGGGGAGGGTAGTAGGGGAGGGTGGGGTGGTTGGTTTGCAGGGAAGTAGAGTTAACAGGGTGGTGGGGGAGGGGCAGAGGGTTCATCAAGGAGCAACAAACAGAAGTTTCACTCCGTAGCCTGGCCAGTCACAAAACTGGTTTTCAACGCTTCTCTGATGCGCACCGCGCCCTGCTGTGCTCCTCTAACCGCCCTGGTGTCTGGCTGCGCGTAATCAGCGGCCAGGCGATTTGCCTCAACCTCCCACCCCGCCATAAATGTCTCCCCCTTACTTTCACATATATTGTGGAGCGCACAGCAAGTAGCAATAACAATGGGGAGATTCTTTTCGTTAAGGTCTGAGCGAGTCAGTAAGCTGCGCCAGCGCGCTTTTAAACGGCCAAATGCACATTCCACCACCATTCGGCACTTGCTCAGCCTGTAGTTGAACAGGTCCTGACTGCTGTCCAGGCTGCCTGTGTATGGCTTCATGAGCCATGGCATTAAGGGGTAGGCTGGGTCCCCAAGGATCACGATAGGCATTTCAACATCCCCAACTGTTATTTTCTGGTCTGGGAAGAAAGTCCCTTCCTCCAGCTTTCGAAACAGAAGAGACTGCCTGAAGACGCGAGCATCATGTACTCTTCCCGGCCAGCCCACGTTGATGTCGGTGAAACGTCCCTTGTGATCCACCAGGGCTTGCAGCAGCATTGAAAAGTACCCCTTGCGGTTTATGTAGTCGGTGGCTTGGTGCGCCGGTGCCAAGATAGGGATATGGGTTCCGTCTATCGCCCCACCACAGTTTGGGAATCCCATTGCAGCAAAGCCATCCACTATGGTCTGCACGTTTCCCAGAGTCACTACCCTTGATATCACCAGGTCTCTCATTGCCCTGGCAACTTGGATCACAGCAGCCCCCACAGTAGATTTGCCCACTCCAAATTGATTCCCGACTGACCGGTAGCTGTCTGGCGTTGCAAGCTTCCACAGGGCTATCGCCACTCGCTTCTCCACTGTGAGGGCTGCTCTCATCCTGGTATTCTGGCGCTTCAGGGCAGGGGAAAGCAAGTCACAAAGTTCCATGAAAGTGCCCTTACGCATGCGAAAGTTTCGCAGCCACTGGGCATCGTCCCAGACCTGCAACACGATGCGGTCCCACCACTCTGTGCTTGTTTCCCGGGCCCAGAATCGGCGGTCCACGGCATGAACCTGCCCCAGTAACACCAAGATTTCCACATTGCTGGGGCCTGTGCCTTGTGAGAGGTCCATGTCAATTTCCTCATCACTATCGTCGCCGCGCTGCAATCGCCTCCTCCTCAGCTGGTCCTGGTTTGGCTTTGGCATGTCCAGGAGGCTCTGCATGTTTTCCAGGACAATGCGCGTGGTGTTCATAGTGCTCAGAATTGCCGCGGTGATCTGAGCGGGCTCCATGATCCCAGTGCTGGCTATGGCGTCTGGTCTGAAAAAAAGCGCGAAAGTAGTATCTGACGGACCAGGGGAAGAAGGGAGGGAGGGAGAGAGGGAGGGAGGGGCGAGTGACACCGCGTACAGGTACAGGGAATTAAAATCAAGAAAGGTGGGTTTGCATCAGGGAGAAACACAAACAACTGTTACACAGAATGCCCCCCCCCCCCAAAGATTGAACTCAAAAGCCTGGGTTTAGCAGGAGGGAGGGGGGAAGCAAATGAATGGAGAATAAATCTATTTTTTACATCTTAAGACGACGGTGCAGCATGACTGATAGCCCTTGGCATTTTCTGGGTGCTTGGCAGCAAATACTGGGCGCTTGGCAGTAAGCCTTCAGGTCTATTGCACGATCTGATGCCCACTGCAGTATGACAACGATGGATACCAGTCGTAATATACTATCTTCTGCCCAAAAGGCAAGGGGTTGCTGCTGTGTAGCAATGTTGCCCCATCCTGCGAATAATACATCTGATAACCATCATCATCAAGGCAAGGGGGCTGGTGCAATGCAGCCCCACGGCTGCCAGCCCCATGTCTGCCAGCACCCAGATAGCCCTCGGCCTCTTCTGGGTGCTTAGCAGACAATATTGGGCACTTGGCAGAAAATAGCATACTACGACTGATAACCATCATTGTCTGCCCGGGTGCCCATGATCGACAGCCACTGCAGTACGATGACGACGGTTACCAGTCGTAATATACCATCTTCTACCAAAAGGCAAGGGGCTGGTGCAATGCAGCCCTACGGCTGCCAGCCCCACAGCTGCCAGCACCCAGATCGCCAATGAAGGCTACCAGTCATGCTGCACCGTCTACCGCCAAAAGGCAGTAAGCTGCTGCTGCTGTTTAGCAATGCAGTCCCACGTTTGCCGGCACCCGGAAGAGATATGGTGACGGTGAGCTGAGCTGAGCGGGCTCAATGCTTGGCGTGGTATGTTGTCTGCACAGGTAACCCAGGTAAAAAGGCGCGAATCTATTGTCTGCCGTTGCTGTGACGGCGGGGGAGGGGCCTGACGCAATGTACCCAGAACCCCTCGCGGCACTGCTTTGCATCATCCGGGCATTGCGATCTCAACCCATAATTCCAATGGGCGCCGGAGGCTCCGGGAACTGTGGGATAGGTACCATAGTGCAATGCGCCGGAAGTCGACGCTAGCCTCGGTACTGTGGACGCGGTCCGCCGACTTCATGCACTTAGAGCATTTTAGGTGGGGACACACACAATCGGCTGCATACAACCGGTTTCTATAAAACCGGCTTCTATAAATCCGACCTAATTCTGTAGTGTAGACATAGCCTTAGTAAAGCATTTGGTCAGCTTCTTGAGAAAGGAATGTGCAAATTAAGTGCCCAATCAAGAAGCACTTAAGGGACAATGGATCTTGGGAGGCTCCAATCCACATAAGAAGTCTACATGAGGACTGTGGCAGGGCAGGGGTAAACCCCTGGAATGCCCTGCTAAAATGCTGGCTACGCCCTGCTTTCTGGTAGGGAAGCCAGGTGCATGGGCCCAGGCAGCCAGCAGAGAGCCCAGCTGCAGGCCCTAACGAGGGCCAGCTCACAGCAATGACTTGAGCTAAGTAGAGACAGCTGGGCTGAGGAAGGGGAGGGATATAAAAGCCCTGGAGAAAGCTCAGCCAGGAGGCTAGTCTGGGAGGGGATGGGAGGCTGACATCTCTGCTTCCTCTCCAAAGGCAAGGTGCCTCACAGGTCAGGAGACCCTGGGAAGGCTCTGACTGAGGATAGCTGTTGCACTGTAAATTAAGACACAAGGGTGAAGTACTGAAAAAGGTGGGAGGACTCTCTATTTAACCAGCCAACCCAGGGCACCGGCTCGAGAGGGCGGAGACCTGGTGCGGACCTTGTGACAAAGACATTCAAGGGAGCAGGTAAGCAATGGCTGCTGCCTGTAAAAACTGAGTCATGCATGGACATGGGACTTGCCCATGTGACTCCAAAATTCCATCTTGGAGCTGAGTATCAGGGAGTAGCCATGTTAGTCTGTATCCACAAAAACAACAAGGAGTCCGGTGGCACCTTAAAGACTAATAGATTTATTTGGGCATAAGCTTTCGTGGGTAAAAAACCTCACTTCTTCAGATGCATCCGAAGAAGTGAAATTTTTTTACCCACGAAAGCTTATGCCCAAATAAATCTATTAGTCATTAAGGTACATCTTGGAGCAGGACTTTACATAGGGGAGAGGAGGGGGGTCTCCACCCAGAAGAGAGAGTCTACTTAAATCTCTGGGAGACCCGTCCATTTTGTCTTCAGGTGGCTCAAGGATACCTGAAAGAAACTGGAACAAAGGACAGTAACTACAGGGGGTGTGAGTGATTGCTGGACCTAGACTAGAAGGAGACTAGTCTGTAAAAGGAAGCTTACTGGAACTCGTGAGGTTTTATCTGTGTTCAGTTTTCTTAGACAGACGGGCATGTTCTATTTTATTTTACTTGGTAATTCACTTTGTTCTGTCTGCTACTGCTTGGAACCGCTTAAATCCTACTTTCTGTATTTAATAAAATCACTTTTTACTTACTTATTAACTCAGAGTATGTATTAATATGGGGGGAGGGGGAGACAGCCGTGCCTATCCCTCTATCAGTGTTATAGCGGGCGAACAATTTGAGTTTACCCTGTATAAGGCTTATACAGGGTAAAATAGATTTGTTTGGGGTTTAGACCCTATTGGGAGTTGGGCATCTGAGGGCTGGTCTATACTTAGTCGCTAGTTCGGCGGCTGGAAATCGAACTTCCTGGTTCGATTTATCGCGTCTGGTCTGGACGCGATAAATCGAACCAGGAAGTGCTCGCCGTCGACTGCGGTACTCCAGCTCAATGAGAGGAGTACCGCGGAGTCGACGGGGGAGCCTGCCTGCCGCGTGTGGACGGCGTCTGAACCGCGGTAAGTTCGAAGTAAGGTATGTCGACTTCAGGTACGTTATTCACGTAGCTGAAGTTGCGTACCTTACTTCGACTTGGGGGGTTAGTGTAGACCAGGCCCCAGTGTTAAAGACAGGAACACTTCTGTAAGTTGCTTTCAGTTAAGTCTGTAGCTTTGGGGCATGTGGTTCAGGGCTTGGGTCTGTGTTGGAGCAGACTGGAGTGTCTGGCTCAACAAGACAGGCTGGCAGGGAAAGCAGGGGCAGAAGTAGTCTTGGCACATCAGTTGTCCATTCCCAAGGGGGTTTCTGTGATCCAACCTGTCACACCCTCCACGAACACAGAGGCCGCCCCCACCCACAGTCACCGCTCCTACCCTACTCTGGGCAAGGGGCAGCCCCCACCCCCAGTGAGGCTACAGTGAGGGGCAGCAGCAGGGGAGGAGGTGCACACATGATGGCAGCCCCCCCTGGCACCCACCACAAGGGAGGCGAAGGGGCTTCCTGGACCTGAGAGGAGTCCTAAGAGCACATGCAGTGGCAGTGGTGTGAGGTGAGTGTGCTGCTGGGGAAGAGGGGGGGCTGAACAGAGGGGAATAATCACTTCCCTCGATCTGCTGGAAATGCTCCTACTAATACAATATGCCGTTGGCCTTCTTGGCAACAAGGGCACACTGCTGACTCATATCCAGCTTCTCGTCCACTGTAATCCCCAGGTCCTTTTCTGCAGAACTGCTGCTTAGCCATTCGGTCGCTATCCTGTAGCGGTGCATGGGATTCTTCCTTCCTAAGTGCAGGACTCTGCACTTGTCCTTGTTGAACCTCATCAGATTTCTTTTGGCCCAATCCTCCAATTTGTCTAGGTCACTCTGGACCCTGTCCCTACCCTTCAGTGTATCTACCTCTCCCCCCAGCTTAATGTCATCTGCGAACTTTCTGAGGGTGCAATCCATCCCATCATCCAGATCATTAATGAAGATGCTGAATAAAACCGGCCCCAGGACTGACTGCCTGGGGCACTCCACTTGATACTGGCTGCCAACTAGACATCGACCCGTTGATCACTATCTGTTGAGCCCGACAATCTAGCCAGCTTTCTATCCCTCTTATAGTCCATTCATCCAATCCATACTTTTTTAACTTTCTGGCAAGAATACTGTGGGAGACCATATAAAAATATTTGCTAAAGTCAAGGTATATCACATCCACTGCTTTCCCCACATCCACACAGCCAGTTATCTCATCGTAGAAGGCAATCAGGTTGGTCAGGCATGACTTGCTATTGGTGAATCCATGCTGACTGTTCCTGATCACCTTCCTCTCCTACAAGTACTTCAAAATGGATTCTTTGAGGACCTGCTTCATGATTTTTCCAGGGACTGAGGTGAGGCTGAGCAGTCTGTAGTTCCCCGGATTCTCCTTCCTCCCTTTTTTAAAGATGGGCACTACATTAGCCTTTTTCCAATCGTCCAGGACCTCCCCTGATAGGGTGACCAGACGTCCCGATTTTATCGGGACAGTCCCAATTTTAGGGGACTTGTCCCGCGTCCCGACCTTACATTGGTCGGGACGCACTTTGTCCCGATATCGGGGGACCGTCTGGTGCAGGATGCAAGCCGGCACTTCCTGGGCCCTGAGGCAGCTCAGCTGAACTCCCAGCGCCTGCCTGCCCGCCTGCCGGCCGGCAGGAGCCTGCAGAGTGCTGCAGCCCCACTCCCCAGGCACGCACAGAGACGGCGAGGAGG
>NW_020665013.1:2227374-2230973 GCF_002925995.2 Terrapene triunguis
GGGGGGGGGGGGGGCTCTGCGTGCTGCCCCCCTCCCTCCCCAAGGGGGGAGGTGGAGACTGAGAGGAGGCAAGCTGGTGGGGGGTGGGGGGTGGAGCTGCCGGTGGATTCTCAGTTTTTCCTGTGCTCCGGCAGTTTTTTTTGTTTTGCTCTGCCGCCCGCTTGTTTTTTTTTTTTTTTTTTTTTCTTTTCCCCCCCGCGTCCCGATATTTGACCTCTGTCATCTGGTCACCCTATCCCCCGATCGCCACAAGTTTTCAAAGATAATGGCCAATGGCTCTGCGATCACGTCAGCCAACTCCCTCAGCACCCTTGGATGCATTAGATCTGGACCCATGGACTTGTGCAAGTCCACCTTTTCTAAATAGACCTTAACCTGTTCTTTCACCACTGAGGGATGCTCACCTCCTCCCCATACTGTGTTGCCCAGCGCAGCAGTCTGGGAGCTGACCTTGACTGTGAAGATGAGGCAAAAAAAGCATTGAGTACTTCAGTTTTTTCCACATCATCTGTCACTATGTTGCCTCCCCCATTCAGTAAGGGTCCCACACTTTCCCTGACCTTCTTCTTGTTGCTAACATACCTGTAGAAACCCTTCTTGTTACCCTTCACATCCCTTGCTGCTGCAACCCCAGTTGTGCCTTGGCCTTCCTGATTACACCCTGCATGCTGTAGCAATATTTTTATACTCCTCCCTAGTCATCTGTCCAAATTTCCACTTCTTGTAAGCTTCCTTTTTGAGTTTAAGCTCACTGAAGATTTCAGTGTTAAGCCAAGCTGCCATATTTGCTATTCTTTCTGCACATCGGGATGGTTTGTTCCTGCACCCTCAATAAGGCTTCTTTAAAATACAGCCAGCTCTCCTGGACTCCTTTCCCCCTCATATTAGCTTCCCAGGGGATCCTGCCCATGAGTTCCCTAAAGGAGTCTAAGTCTGCTTTTCTGAAGTCCAGGGTCCGTATTTTGCTACTCTCCTTTCTTCCTTTTGTCAGGATCTTGAACTCAACCATCTCATGGTCACTGCTGCCCAGGTTGCCACCCACTTCTACTTTCCCCTACCAATTCTTCCCTGTTTGTAAGCAGTAGGTCAAGAGGAGCACAACTTCTAGTTGGTTCCTCCAGCACTTGTACCAGGAAGTTGTCCCCAACAATCTCCAAAAACTTCCTGGATTGCCTGTGCATTGCTGTATTGCTCCCGCAGCAGATGTCAGGGTGATTGAAGTCCCCCATTAGAACCAGGGCCTGTGATCTAGAAACTTCAGTTAGTTGTCCGAAGAAAGGCTCGTCTACCTCAGCCTTCTGATCCGGTGGTCTATAGGCACACGCCCACCACAACATCACCCTTGTTGCTCTCGCTTCTAAACTTAACCCAAAGACTCTCAACAGGCTTTTCTCCAGTTTCATACTGGAGCTCTGAGCAATCATACCGTTCTCTTACATACAGTGCAATTCCTCCACCGTTCCTCCCTTGCCTGTCCTTCCTGAACAGTTATACCCATCCAAGACAATGCTCCAGTCATGTGAAATGCCCCACCAAGTTTCAGTTATTCCAATCACATCATAGTTCCTTGATTGTGCCAGGGCTTCCAATTCTTCCTGCTTGTTTCCCAGGCTTCTTGTGTTCGTGTACAGGCACCTAAGATAACTAGCCGATTGCCCTACTTTCTCAGGGTATGTGTACACTACGAGAGTAGTTCGATTTTACTTAAAGCGAATTTGTGGAACCGATATTACAAAGTCGAACATGTGTATCCACACTAAGGACAGTAATTCGACTTTGTGAGTCCACACTAACGGGGCAAGCATCGACATTGGAAGCGGTGCACTGTGGGTAGCTATCCCACAGTTCCCGCAGTCCCCGCTGCCCATTGGAATTCTGGGTCGAGCCCCCAATGCCTGCTGGGGCAAAAAATGTGTCGAGGGTGGTTTTGGGTAACTGTCGTCATTCAACCCTCACTCCCGCCCTCCCTCCGTGAAAGCGCCGGCGGGCAATCAGTTCGTGCACTTTTCTGGTGATTGACAGCGCGGACGCCACGGCACCGCGAGCATGGAGCCCGCTGCGATCATTGCTGCAGTTATGGCCGTTGTCAACACCTCATGCCTTATCATCCACCTTTTTCAGAGGCAGATGCTGAGAAATCGGGCGAGGAGGCTACGGCAGCACGGTGAGGACATTAAGTCTGAGAGGGGCACAGACCTCTCACAAAACACGGGACCCCACGCCGTGGACATCATGGTGGCAATGGGTCATGTTGATGCTGTGGAACGGCGATTCTGGGCCCGGGAAACAAGCACGGACTGGTGGGACCACATAGTGCTGCAGGTCTGGGATGAATCACAGTGGCTGCGAAACTTTCGGATGCGTAAGGGAACTTTCCTGGAACTTTGTGAGTTGCTGTCCCCTGCCCCGAAGCGCAAGGACACCCGGATGCGAGCAGCCCTGACTGTCCAGAAGCGAGTGACCATAGCCCTCTGGAAGCTTGCAACACCAGACAGCTACCGGTCAGTCGCGAATCAATTAGGAGTGGGCAAATCTACCGTGGGGGTTGCTGTGATGCAAGTAGCCAACGCAATCGTTGAGCTACTGCTCTCAAAGGTAGTGACGCTGGGAAACGTGCAGGTGATCATAGATGGCTTCGCTGCGATGGGATTCCCAAACTGCGGTGGGGCTATAGATGGAACTCGCATCCCTATCCTGGGACCGGACCACCAGGCCAGCCAGTACATTAACCGAAAGGGCTACTTTTCAATGGTGCTGCAAGCACTGGTGGACCATAGGGGACGTTTTACCAACATCAACGTCGGATGGCCGGGCAAGGTTCATGACGCTTGCATTTTCAGGAACTCTGGTCTGTTTCGATGGCTGCAGGAAGGTATTTACTTCCCGGACCACAAAATAACTGTTGGGGATGTGGAGATGCCTATAGTGATCTTTGGGGACCCAGCCTACCCGCTAATGCCCTGGCTCATGAAGCCCTATACAGGCGTCCCGGACAGTGGAAAAAGAACTCTTCAACTACCGGCTGAGCAAGTGCAGAATGGTGGTGGAGTGTGCTTTTGGACGTCTGAAGGGGAGATGGAGAAGCTTACTGACTCGCTCTGATCTCAGCGAAACCAATATCCCCATTGTTATTGCAGCTTGCTGTGTGCTCCACAATCTCTGTGAGAGCAAGTGGGAGACGTTTATGGCGGGGTGGGAGGTTGAGGCAAATCGCCTGGCTGCTGATTACGCCCAACCATACACCCGGGCGATTAGAAGAGCCCAGCGGGACGCGCTGTGCATCCGGGAAGCTTTGAAAGCTAGGTTCCAGAGTGACCAGGGTAACCTGTGACTATTACGTTTTTTTTTTTAAACAGAAGCTGAACCTGCCCCCGTTTCTTTACCCAGTCAATGTTGACTATCCTCTCCAGTTACCAACCCCCTTCCAACACACCTTTAAAAATAAAATAAATGAAACTTTGTTCATTAACACCGTTTTCTTTATTAAGGATTTCGTGGTAAAGGGTTGAAACTGGGACGCAGACTGTGGTGGGGAGCGGGTGTATGTCAAATATGACAATTAAAACAACTGATTGGCTACTGTTTCTAAGATATTTAAG
>NW_020665013.1:2230983-2231371 GCF_002925995.2 Terrapene triunguis
AAAAAATGTATCTTTAGTGACATGTTGCAACCAAGGCTTTTGTATGCCTTGAGGAGGTTTTCCACCAACAACCTGTAGTTGTCTGCCTTGTTGTTTCGGAGAAAATTTATTGCCACTAACTGGAAGGCTTTCCATGCCGTCTTTTCCTTGCCACGCAGTGCATAGTCAAATGCATCATCTCGAAGAAGTTCACGAATCTGAGGACCAACAAAGACACCTTCCTTTATCTTAGCTTCACTTAACCTTGGAAATTTTCCACGGAGGTACTTGAAAGCTGCTTGTGTTTTGTCAATGGCCTTGACAAAGTTCTTCATCAGACCCAGCTTGATGTGTAAGGGTGGTAACAAAATCTTCCTTGATTCAACAAGTGGTGGATGCTGAACACTTT
>NW_020665013.1:2231381-2233221 GCF_002925995.2 Terrapene triunguis
GGCACCATGCAGAAGTAACAATTGCTGGTATGATCTGTTGGCTCTCTCCAAATCATTGGCACTGCAAAAGGCATAGATTTCCTTTTCCTGTTCAACCACTGGCGACGATTTGTTGCACAAGTGTTGCAGCATATGTGTGGGGCCCACCTCTTGTCCTGATCTCCAATTTTGCAGCCAAAATAAAGGTGATAGGCTTTCTTAACCACAGTGGTTATACTGCGCTTTTGTGATGCAAAAGTCACTTCACCACAAACATAGCAGAAGTTATCTGCACTGTTCACACAAGTACGAGGCATCTCTGCTCACTTTGGCTAAACAGAAATGTGTCCCTTTGCAAAATCAAACACTGACAAATAAGAGAGCACGACACTGTATGATTTCTAGAGCTGATATAGGGCAATTTGTTCAGCAGAGTGATGTAAGCTTCGTTATGATTGCATCATCCATGACTTCTAGGAATAACATGATGCAATTCATATCAACAATGAATGATGCAATACCAGCTTCAGATTGCATCATTCATTGTTTTGCCTAAAAAGCAAGTACTGTCCAAACCCAGTCATAGATTTATTCATAGATCCAGTCAAAGATGTATTTTAGTCATTTCTGGTTATAAAGGGAAGGGATCTCGATTTAAACTCACTTATCCTCTGCCATTCCCAAGTCAAGGGTCGTATATACTGACCCAATAGCATATCTTGAAAACTAGAGCCAATCAACAATTTTAAGCATCATTTTCATTCTCAGTGACCCAGAATTAGTAAAGTTTGACTACATTTATTTCAGAAGCACTTTGGCTGTAGAGCAGTGTTACCAACCCCCTTCCCCCCCCACCCCCCCCTTCAAACACACTGTCCTCTAAAAGAACATGACGGAAACAGTAATTAACAGAAACATATTTTTTATTAAGAACTACACAGTTAGGGGCTGAAACTGGGACAGTGCATTTGGAGGGAAGGAAAGGACGTATCAGATCTTTGGGAATGAGAGCCTTCTGCAATTTGAGCAGTCTGCAGAGGTGGAGTGACTGTTTTCACGGCCCCTGCCACCCCTCCTTCTTGGGACTTTGGGTGAGGGGGGGGTGGGACTTTGCGGCGGGGGAGGGCGGTTAGAGATAGAATGCAGCGGGGCTCTGTCCTCCTGCCTCCGGTCCTGCAGAACATCTACAAGGCGCCGGAGCGTGTCCGTTTGCTCTCATTAGTCCAAGCAGCGTTTGAGTCGCCTGCTGGTCTTCCTGCCGCCACCTGTCCTCCCGTTCGCTGTGTGATCGCTGGTATTGTGACATGTTCTCCCTCCACTGGGTCTGCTGTGCCGCCTCGGCTCTGGAACAGACTATAAGTTCTGAGAACATCTCGTCCCGTGTCCTTTTCTTTCACCGCCTGATCTGCGCCAGCCTCTGGGAGGGGGATGCCGGGATAGCTCGGGAGACACTTGCAGCTGTGGGATGGGAAAAAGGGAGTGAATTCCTCAAAAAGATACATTTTTGCAAACAATGAATATAGTCTTTCTCTGTGAACAAGACCATGCACAGTACCTATCACATGTGCACTCAGTATAAGGTCGAATTTTCTGTCTTCACATTGAGTGCCTGGGGTCTTGCTGTACAGATCACACAAGCGGGGCCGGACAACAGAATTCTGCTAGCAGGTGGCCATGGTAAGCCGTAGACTTTTGGCTGCTTAAAGCTTAATTTACAACAGTGCCCTCCTTTCACGTTCCAAGCAATGCTCCTGGCGTTGGCCAGTTCCTGCTGCCGGCGATCCGGCCAGCATGAACTCTGCCTCTGCCCCTGCCCCACCCCCGTCGCGGCTGTCCCCGGGAAAGATCCCTGCATGCTGCC